>NC_064638.1:526739003-527042033 GCF_023864345.2 Schistocerca serialis cubense | reverse complement strand
TTCTGACAGCAGGATATCAAATAGTGCAGCAAATTTACTAATTTCTTACACTGACCTGCAATAATCTAGTATATAAAGCTTACTTATTTACTAATTTCTTTCACTGACCTGCACACCGCCATCCTGCAGAGAAATGTGACAGGTCACACACACACACACATACACACATACACACACACACACACACACACACACACACACACACACAAAGGTGACAAAAGTCATGGGATAATGATATGCACATATACAGTTGGCAGTAATATTGCACACACAAGGTATAAAAGGACAGTGCATTGATGGAGCTGTTATTTCTATTCAGGTGATTCATGTGAAAAGGTTTCTGATGGGATTATGGCCGCATGATGGGAATAAACAGACTCTTTTAATGTGGAATGGTAGTTGGAGGCAGATGCGTGGGACATTCCACTTCAGAAACTGTTAGGGAATTCGATGTTCCAAGATCCACAGTGTCAAGAGAGTGCCGATGATATCATATTTTAGGCATTACGTCTCACCAAAAACAACACAGTGGCCAACGGCCTTCACCTAATGACTGAGAACAGCAGCGTTTGTGAGAGTTGTCAATACTAACAAACAAGCAACACTGCATGCAATAACTGCAGAAATCAATGTGGGATGTACAATGAATGTATCAGTTAGGACTGTGTAGCAAAATTTGATGTTAATGGGATATGGCAGCAGACGACCAACATTGGGTGCCGTTACTAACAGCAGAGCATCGCCTGCAGTGTCTCTCCTGGGCTTGTAACCATATTGGATTGACCCTAGAGAACTGGAAAAGTGTGGCCTGGTCACAAGTCCCAATTTCAGTTGGTAATAGCCGATACCAGGTTTCAAATGTCTTGCAGACTCCACAAAGCCATGGACCCAAGTTGTCAACATGGCACTGTGCTAGCTGGTTCTGGTTCCATAATAAAGTGGGCTGTGTTTACATGGAACAGACTGGGTCCTCTGGTCATTGAATGGAAATATTTATGTTCAGCCACTTGGAGTCCATATGCAGCCATTCATGGACTTCATGTTCCCAAACAATGATGGAATGTTTATGGACGACAATGCATCACATCATCGGGCCACAGCCATCCATGACTGGTTTGGAGAACATTCTGGAGAAATCAAGTAAATAATTTTTCCACCCACTGAACATTTGTGGGATATAACTGAGAGATCAGTTCATGCACAAAATCCTGCACCAGCAACACTTTCACAGTTGTGAACGGCTATAAAGGCAGCACGGCTCATATTTCTATGAGGGCTTCCAATGACTTGTCGAGTCCATGCCGTGTTGAGCTGCTGCACTACACTGGGCAAAAGAAGGTCCAACACAATATTGGGTGGTTTCCCATGACTTTTGACATGTCAAATACTAACCTGTGTTTCTATTTCCTCTACAGTATCATCTTCAGTAAACTGACTTGAGGTTATAATAAGTGGATCACCATCTTCACAGATTAGCTGATGACTGGAAGCATCGTTTGAGCTAGTATTCTGCAACAATTCACCAACCAATTTTTTACAGAATTTTTTCTAGATACTGCATAACTTAAGACAGTGAATCATCAAAAACGATATCAAAGGCTCCTGAAAATGGCATGAAACAAAATGATGATGATGATGATGATGATGATCATGATGATGATAACAACAACAACAACAACAACAACAACAACAATAATAATAATAATAATAATAATAATAATAATAATATTTTAGAAAATTTAAGAAAATTCTTTATAGAACGAGCAGAAACTAGCAAAATACACAAAGCAATCACTCATATAAATACATCTGCTACACCATTGCAATTTTATAACCACTTCTACAACCCTTTAGATCACATAACATCAACAGATATGAAGAAAGAAAATTGGAAAAAGAAAACACTACATGACAAGCACCCGTATCATCTAACACAGCCACACATCGATCAAGACGCATCCAACACATGGCTAAGAAAAGGCAATATATACAGTGAGACGAAAGGATTCATGATAGCAATACAGGATCAAACAATAAACACCAGATATTACAGCAAGCATATTATTAAAGATCCCAATACCACAACAGATAAATGCAGACTTTGCAAACAACAAATAGAAACTGTAGATCAATACTAGCAAATACAGAATACCCCAGAAGACATGACAATGTAGCAAAAATAATACATCAACAACTTGCCATACAACATAAACTAATAAAACAACACATTCCCACATACAAGTATGCACCACAAAATGTACTGGAGAACGATGAATACAAATTATACTGGAACAGAACCATTATAACAGATATAACACCACCACATAACAAACCTGGCATCATACTCACCAATAAAAAGAAGAAATTAACACAACTAATCGAAATATCCATACCCAATACAACAAATATACAGAAGAAAACAGGAGAAAAAATTGAAAAATACATCCAACTGGCTGAGGAAGTCAAGGACATGTGGCATCAGGATAAAGTTGACATTATACCAATTATACTATCAACTACAGGAGTCATACCACACAATATCCACCAGTACATCAACGCAATACTGCTACATCTAAACGTATATATACAACTACAGAAATCTGTAATTGTTGATACATGTTCAATTACCCAAAAGTTCCTAAACGCAATGTAACATATACTGTACAGTTAAAAGGAAGTCACGCTTGATCAAGGTCCGCATCACTTTCCATTTTTAACCACACATAACGTCTGAGAAAGGAAAGAATAATAATAATAATAAAAATCTTTCAAAGAATGAACAAAAGCTACACCGTAGTAAATGTACAGTCTCTAGTCATTGTGGTAAACGAAAAACACTCACTCAGATGGAATAAATAAATTGTGGGCAACTGGAAGACATCATCTGTAAAATTCTAGAGAAGCATACAGGCTTTTAATACACAAATTGGTAAAAAGAGAAAATTACAAAACACTGTTGCACAGATCCTGTTCACTGTACAACAAATCAAAATGTGGAAAGCAACATATCAAAATGGGGAGAGAATCTTACAACTTTGCAAGGAATTCAATCAAATCATAAAATCAATTTTCTCCCAACAATTGTTCAGAAAACAGAAAACTTGGGATATTATCAAACCCCAACTTTTGTGAGTTCCCAACAGATCATGCTATTGGAAAAAAGCAGATCCAAAAAGCCAAACCCCTAAGAAATGCAAGCCTCAAGTCAGATCACTATCTCTCAAAGAAAGGTTCAGCTTCTTCCAAGGAACACCATGAGGGGTCTTCAGAGAAAAATCAACATGCTCTGTACAGAAATGCTCAAGTCTAACAAAAAGTTCATCCAGAAACTGAAGTTGCAAGGACCATATAACCAAGAGCAACTACAAGAAACACTAACCAAGAGAGCTAACAAACCTGCCACACTAATAAAAGAAACATCCATGGGGGAGGGGGACAACGACGACGACACAACAAAAGTGATTTGATCTTGAGCAAAGACAGCTTACATGGCGGAAATGGAACCACAGAAGAACCAGGACAACCAGACAATATTCCTGGACTTGAGCAAACTCGCTACCAAAGCTAATCGTGGGGTAAAACATGAATTACCAAGAGCTCTGTGGATGCTGTGTTTGGACATGAGATGAATTACCTGTTGTTCATAAACAATTAGAACTCGCCCTTAGCACTGTCAAGTGATTGAATGTGTTCGGAGGGCTCCTGAGAAACATAAACCAGATATGCTACAGGTACCTCTCATACTGCCTCGTCTCCTTTACAGGAAGTAAAGGATCTGTCAGCATTTATCCACTTGAACTTAGCTGCATATCATTGATAGATCTAAGGGCATTGTAACAAAGAGAGCAAGTCCCCTAAAAAGTCTGAGGTGTTGTCTTCCACTGAAACGGAAACAGACCCAGCAAGACATATTTTTCTGTTGGCAAGCCTATTGTGTCCTACATCATGGGGAATGAATGGTAGGGACTTAATGGTGAATAATTGAACCTTTTAGTGAAATGACAGCAAGCAATGGGAAAGACCACCTTGTGCTATCTATGTGTATGTCTGGCAACCTCATTGAGGAGACTGTTCTGACTGCCATTGACAGAATACGCTGTAATGTGTAACTAATTGTGGATTGTGGTGCAATGCATGCTGTCTGGGCTCCAAACTCAGACCTGGATCATTCCAGTGACTGGCAGAGAATGCAGAGAAGACCAGCCTTGCTTGCGGAACTGCAGGAAAGCTCACAGTCTGCAGCTTTCTCCCCAGAATTGATTGTGGCTCCCTGATTGTAAGTTGAGTTTTAGACTTGAATCAGAGACTTCTAAGGTTCTATGAAAAGCTGGGCTGTGACTTCTTAGACTTACATCATAGAGCTGAGAACTGCAGGTTATCCCAAATGGGTCAGGGGCTGCTACCCAGGTAGCTGACTGTACACTGAGTACACACAAGGGTTTCTTAGATTAGGCAACTCTTCCTTCAATTGAGAAAATGATAGCTGTACAAGATTTCTAAGAATTGGCACGAGATCCAAACAATTGTTCCCATAAATGAGACTATTAAAATCCTAGTGACCAAGTGTCGAACTATTTGCAACAAAATGGCACAGTATGAAGCACTTTTAAAAAGCAGTGACGCTTACATAATATTAAACCATGGAAAATCCATGATGGAATGTAATAATGAGTATGGCTTAGCTGCCAGAGGCTGCAGTTGTGTGTGTGTGTGTGTGTGTGTGTGTGTGTGTGTGTGTGAGTGTGTGTGTGAGAGAGAGAGAGAGAGAGAGAGAGAGAGAGAGAGAGAGAGAGAGAGTTGCTTTTGCATGTGTTTATGTTTGTGTGTCTGTCACTTACTTTTGACAAAGGCCTTGATGGCTGAAAGCTTATACTGTGACAGTCTTTTTGTTGTGCTTATCTGTGACTCAGCATCTCCATTATATGGTGAGTGGCAACTTTCCTTTAAATAATATTAGATACAGAAGACTCACTAAAACCCAAAATAGGATAGGCCGGTGGGAAAAGGAAGGGGTGTATCCATCACAGACAACAAGAACCTCAAATTCACCAAAGTGGAAACTGAAGATGCATGTGAGAGTGTTGGGGATAAATTTATAACTGGATCTTTCTATCAGCCACCAGAACTATACCCAGAAGTAACTGAAAAATTCAGAGAAACACCCTTACCATTAATACATATGTTTCTCAGTCTTGCTGCCATTGATATTACTATCCAACAATCCACTGGGGCCAAGACACCCAGTCAAACAATTGTAAATGCCTTTTCTGAAAACTTCCTAGAATAGATAATTCAGGATTACACTCATGAAAGAAATGCTTTGGATCTAATGACACTATATAGACCTGACTTGTTTGAGGAATTCTGCACTGAACCTAGTATTAGTGACCAAGAGACAGTTGCAGCAACAACAAATACCAATGCACAAATGACAAAATAAGTAGAAAATAAGTTGAAAATGTCTGCTTGTGTCTGTGTATGTGCAGTTGGATATGGGTGTGTGTGCGAGTGTATACCTGTCCTTTTTTCCCCCTAAGGTAAGTCTTTCCGCTCCCGGGATTGGAATGACTCCTTACCCTCTCCCTTAAAACCCACATCCTTTCATCTTTCCCTCTCCTTCCCGTGGGTTGCGAAAGCTTGAATTTTGTGTGTATCTTTGTGTTTGTTTGTGTGTCTATTGACCTGCCAGCACTTTCATTTGGTAAGTCACATCATCTTTGTTTTTAGATAAAATAAGTAGAAAGATTTTCATGTTCAGAAAACTAGATAAAAAAGCAGTAATGTCATATCTCAACAAGGAACTATCTCAATGAGCAACTTGAATATTTAGCTCTGGTCAGAAGCATCTGGAGGAGTAAAGAAACTTCTAAAAGAACAGCAATTACTGCACAATAGGTGTAAAACAATGTGTCAGACAATACACATTAAACAAAATATGTTTGGCAATACATGAAGCATTAAAAGAGCACCATTCCAGAATCTTATTGAAAGACATCTCACAGAACCCAAATAAATTCTGGTCACCCGTAAAGGCTGTCAGTAACACCAGTCTTAGTGTCCAGAGATCATGGATGACACAGGAACTGAAACTGGGGGTAGCAAAACAAAAGTTGAAGTGGTAAACACCATTTTCAAATGTTCTTTCACAAGGGAAGACCCAAGAGAAATGTCCCAGTTTAATTCTCACACCACTGCTAAGAAGAGTAACATAGATAATAGTGTCAGTTATGATGAGAAACATCAAGTATTGCTAAAACTGAAAAAACAAAAAAAATCTCCAGGGCCCAATGGAATCCCTATCAGATTTTCTACAGAATTTGCAGCTGGCTTAGGGTATATTTTAATCATAGGAATCACAGATCCCTCAAACAAAAACTATGACAAGTGCCAAAAGAAAGAACAGGTAACACCCACCTACAAGAAGGGAAGCAGAAGTATTCCACAAAGCTACCATGCAATATCAATGACATCCATCTGTTGTAGAAAAATATATTCTGGGCTCAAATGTACTGAGGTATATTGAGTACAATGACCTTCTCCGTATAAAACAGCACAGTTTTCAAAAATGATCATGTGAAACTCAAATTCTGCTTTTCTCACATGACTTCCAGGAAGCCACTGATTATGTCAGTCAGGTAAATGCAGTAATTTCTTGATTTCAGAAAACCACTTGACTCAGTACCACACCAATGTTTCATAACGAAAATACGATCACATGGGTCATCAAACAAAATTTGTGACTGGACTGAATACGTCTCAGTAGGTGGGTGCAGCACATTATCTTGGATGGAAAGTCGTTGACAGATACAGAAGTAATTTCAGATATGACCCAGAGAAGTGTTTTGAAGACAATTTATTTATCTGTAATTAAGTACTAGGCCTATGTGAAAAGATCTGAATAAATATTCAATCAGATCTTGATAAGATTTCATAGTGGTGCAGAGATTGGTAACTTATTTTAAATATTCAGAAACTTAAAATTTTTAGTTTAAAAAATGCAAAAACATTGTAGCCTACAATTAAAATATCAATCAAGCAGAATCAGTCAACTCATACAAATAGTCAGGTGTTAACATTTTGTAGCGGTATAGGATGAAATGATTGCATAGGATTAGTTGTAGGTAAAGCAGGTAGTAGACTTCAGTTCATTGGTAGTATAGTATGGAAATAGAATCAATCTACAAGCGAAACTGTTTACAAAACTTTTGCGTGGCTCATCCTAGGATACTGCTCAGCAGGGTGGGACCCATACAGAATAGGACTAGCCATAGATACTGAACATATACATAGAAGGGCAGCATGAATAGTCATAGGTTTGTACAACCCACAGGAGAAAATCATAGAGATACTGAAGTACCTGAGCTGGCAGACACTTAAAGGCAGGCACCTAATATCCCATGAGAGTGTATTTAAAAAGTTTTAGTACCCTATATTAACTGAGGAATTTTGAAATATGCCACATATCCTCAATGCATTGCTGCAGTAGGGATGGCAAAAAAGATCAGACTAATTACAGTGAGCACGGAACTGAGAAGTTCTTTCTTTCTTTTTTTTTTTTGCATTCAATCTGTGAATAGAACTGGAAGAAACTGTAACACTTGGTACAATGAAAGTACCCTCTGCTATGAACTTGAAATTGGTGTTGCTGAATATGGATATTGATGTACATCTAGACGTACACACTGCTTGATGCAGCCATCAGCCTATTGCTTGCTGGTATCACACACTCATCATCTAGGAGGGGAACTGAGATGAGTGCTATAAAGTTGATCAGAGAGGCAGGGGTTGGTAGCAAGTGGACCATCTCACAAGTATATCATATGCAAACCTAGCTGGGATGCATACTAATAACAGATTGCTGCTGCCTATTCTCAGTCCTGATGTGTAGCCAGCACTTGTTGAAAATATACTCCTTGTTGCTAAAAGTGACATTTAGGCAGAGTACCAACCCTTAGGTGACTCTCCATTCAATCCAGATAATGATAGCTGAACAAAACCCAGAAATATCAGTGTAAGATTGAAAGAAATGCCTTCCACAGGTGAGGGTATTAAAATCCTAATGGTGAATTGCCGAAGCATTTGCAACATGAAAAACAGTGAAGTTCACATAATACTAGGTACAGAAAGCTGGTTCAACCTGAAATTGATAGCAGTGAGATTTTTGGGGAAAATTTACGTGTATATCAAAAGGACAGGAAAATGGGATATGAAGGTGGTGTATTTGTCGTAGTAGACAGGAAACTCAAATACACTGAGATAGAAATTGAAGCTGCTTGTGAGACTGTTTGGGCGAGACTCAGTATCATGGATGGGCATAAAATAACAATTGGATCCTTCTATCGTCCACCAGACTTATCTTCTGAAGTAACTGGAAACTTTAGAGAAAACCTCAGTTCACTTCTATGTAAGTTCCCCAACCACATTGTAATCACCGGTGGAGACTTTAATAACCCAACATTTAATTGGGAAAATCACAGTTTTGTTAGTGGTGGATGCAATAAGGCATCCAGTGAAACATTAGTAAATCCCTTCTCTGAAAACTACCTAGAACAGATAGTTAGGAAATATATTAGATCTAAAGGCAACAAATAGACCTGACCTCTTTGATGATGTCCACGTCAAAACTGGTATCACTGACCACGATGTGGTGGTGGCAACAATGATAACCAAAGTACAAAGAACAACTAAAAGAAGCAGAAGGGCATACATATGCTCAGTAAACGAGGTAATGAATCAGTAATGTCATAGCTCAGTAAAGAGCTTGAAACTTCCTGCACAGGTCACGAGCGTGAAGAGGAACTAAGGATCAAGTTTAAAAGAAAAGTTGACCATGCACTGGATAGATATGTACCCAGGTAGAATAGTTCATAATGGGAGGGAACCTCCATAGTATACAGTCACTGTAAAGAAACTTCTAAAGAAACAGAGATTACTGCATAATAGGTATAAGACAAAGCGTAAGACTACAGACAGAGAAATGCTGAATGAAGCATGTTTGGCTGTCAAGAGATCAATGTGTGGTGCCTTCCATGACTATCATAGCAGAATATTGTCAAAATGATATTTCACAAAACCCAAAGAAATTCTGGTCATATGTAAAGGCTGTTGGTGGCACCAAAGCTGATGTCCAGTCCGTAGCGAAAGAGAGGAAGTGAAATTGAGGGTAGCAAAGCAAAAGCTGAAACGCTTAACTCCATTTTCAAATGTTCCTTTAGAAAGAAAAACTCATGAGAATTGCCCCAGTTTAATCCTCATACCACTGAAAAGATGAATCAAATAAGTATTAGTGTCACTGATGTTGAGAAACAGCTGAATAGTTAAAACTGAACAAAGCTCCCTGTATGATTTTATACTGAATTTGCGGCTGAATTAGCCTCTCTTCTAACTACAATCTATCGTAGATTCCTCGAACAAAAAACCATGCCCAGTTCTTGGAAAAAGCACAGGTCTCATCTGTCTACAAGAAGGGCAGTAGAAGTGATCCACAAAATTGTTGTTGATGTGCTCTTCAGTCCAGAAACTGGTTTGATGCACCTCTCCACGTTACTCTATCCTGTGCAAGCTTCTTCATCTCCCAGTACCTACTGCAACCTACATCCTTCTGAATCTGTTTAGTGTATTCATCTTTTAGTCTCTCTCTATGATTTTTACCAATCACGCTGCCCTCCAATACTAAATTGGTGATCCCTTGATGCCTCGGAACATGTCCTACCAACTGATCCCTTCTTCTATGAAGTTGTGCCACAAATTTCTCTTCTCCCTAATTCTATTCAATACCTCCTCCTTAGTTATGTGATCTACCCATCTAATTTTCAGCATTCTTCTGTAGCACCACATTTCGAAAGCTTCTATTCTCTTCTTGTCTGAACTATTTATTGTCCATGTTTCACTTTCATATATGGCTAAACTCCATACAAATACTTTCAGAAATGACTTCCTGACACTTAAATCAATACTGGATGTTAACAAATTTCTCTTCTTCAGAAATGCTTTCCTTGCCATTGCCAGTCTGCATTTTATATCCTCTCTACTTCGACCATCATCAGTTATTTTGCTCTCCAAATAGCAAAACTCATTTACTACTTTAAGTGTCTCATTTCCTAATCTAATTCCCTCAGCATCACCCAATTTAATTTGAGTGCATTCCAATTAGACTCATTTTGCTTTTGTTGATGTTCATCTTATATCGTCCTTTCAAGACACTGTCCAGTCTGTTCAATTGCTCTTCGAGGTCCTTTGCTGTCTCTGACAGAATTAAAATGTCACTGGTGAACCTCAAAGTTTTTATTTCTTCTCCATGGATTTTAATTCCTACTCCAAATTTTTCTTTTGTTTCCTTTACTGCTTGCTCAATATACAGATTGAATAACATCGGGGATAGGCTACAACCCTGTCTCACTCCCTTCCCAACCACTGATTCCTTGCTGTTCAATATCCTTGACATCGCTTTGTTGTACAATCCTAGAACATATCCTGAGAGCAAACATAATGAGGTATCTTCAACATAATGACCTCCTCAATACCAACAAACATGGATTTCGGAAACATCGATCATATGAAACCCAACTCACACTTTCCTCACGTGACATACTGAAAGCTTTGGATCAAGGCACGATGCGGTGTTTCTTGATTTCCAAAAAGCACTTGACTCAGTATGCACCTATCCTTATTGTCAAAAGTACTATCATGTAGGGTACCAAGTGAAATATGAGACTGGATTGAGGACGTTTTGGTAGGGAGGACACAGCATGTTATTTTGGATGGGGAGTTATCACCAGATGTGGAAGAAACTTCGAGTGTGAACCAGGGAACTGTGTTGGGACCCTTGCTGTTCATGTTGTATATTAATGACCCTACAGACAATTTTAATAGTAAAATCAGACTTTTCGCAGATGATACAGTTTTCTATATTGAAGTACTATCTGAAAGACGCTGCATAAATAAAGAATCAGATCTTTATAAGATTTCAACGTGGTGCAGAGATTGGTAACTTGCTCTAAATGTTCAGAAATGTAAAACTTTGCACTTCACAAAATGAGAAACCATAGTATCCTATGACTATAATATCAATGGCTCACTGCTGGAATTGGCAAACTCATACAAATACCTGGGTGTAGCACTTTGTAGGGATATGAAACATAATGATCACTTAGGTTCAGTCTTGGGTTAGGCATGTAGTAGACTTCGGTTTATTGGTAGAATACTAGGGAAGTTCAATCAGTCTACAAAAGAGATTGCTTACAAATAACTTGTGTGACTGGTTCTAGAATACTGCTCAAGTGTGCGGGACCTGTACCAGATAGGACTAACAGGGGACACTGAATGTATACAGAGAAGGGCAGCACAAATGTTCACAGGTTTGTTTAATCTGTGGAAGAGCATCACACAAATACTGAAGGAACTTAAGCGGTAAGCTCTGGAAGACAAATGTAAACTATCCCGAGAAAGTCTATTAACGAAGTTTCAAGAACCGGCTTTAAATGATTACTCTAGGGATATTCTAAAAACCCCTACACTTGCTCACATAGGGACTGTGAGGGTAAGATTACAATAATTACTACATGCACAAAGGCATTCAAACAATCATTCTAACTGCACTCAAAATGTGAGTGGAGCAGGAAGAAACCCTAATAATTGGTACAATCAGATGTATCCTCTGCCATGCACCTCACGGTGGTTTGCAGAGTATATATGTAGATGTAGATAGATACTAAAATGGCGGGTTTCTCTCCTTTAGTCTAGACATTAAAAATCTGTTTTACACGAAACTACAATTCATAAGAACGATTAACTCTGTATACAGAGACACATATTGGTTTTTATTAACAATGTCAAAAGATGTCTAACTAAATCCTGACACGCTTCGTGACAGGAAAGTTTTTGTGTGAATTCATTATTTATTAGGATTCTGATAATGAGTACAATATTTTCTTACTGAGTGTGACATGCAATGTGTGTGTGTGTGTGTGTGTGTGTGTGTGTGTGTGTGTGAGAGCAGGTGTGCCTATGGGTGCAAATTCAATGTGGATTTACCTTGAATCCTCCAAGAGGCAGGCCTCGCACCTTCTTCCTCCATGCTGTTCTACATTTAGAGTCCATATTCTGCTTTATCCTGTACCAGTCTCGTTCAGTAATATTGAACTTGTGTAATAAATGGCAACGAATGCCATATATCTGTAAAATTAAAAGATGTTATCACACAATCAGTATCAATTATTCTAACAACCAGTGACACACAAAATTACATTGCTGGATGTCATGGAACCTATATAGTATTTACTGCTTGTTCTACTCAAATTAAATTAAGTCCATCAGTACTGCGAATGCAACATGCATTGTACTGAGAAATAGCACTGACTTGTACATTGTTACATGAGAAAAACTGAAGTAGAAGAAATACATGCTAGAGGACTGTGAATTCGTGTGTTTAGTGACATAGTACCTTGAAGAAGGGAAGGAGGATAGTGAGCCCTTATATCCTTTTGCACAGGTTGTAAACAGAACTGCTCACAACCTTGAAAATAAACAAAACCACTGTTGTAGCAAAAAGAAGACAAAATGCAACTTAACCTGGTACAACAGGGAAGACACCATTTAAAAGCAGCTCAAAAAGAGGCAAGTTTTGTACATAAAACATTTGAACAAGCAAAATGTAAAAAACCATCCAAATTGCTTCGGGAAAATGTTGATTTTATAGAAGCAAATTTTAGTTGCAGTAACTGAGTACATAGCCTTAATACACTCAGTTATAAAAAGACGAAAAAACATTAGTCGGAACAAACAGATGTTACATTGCATACAATCTGTGAATTTGTATTAAGGTATGCACTACAGTAAGGTTGTGTGGCTGGATGACATTTGGGCCAATGTCAGTCATTCACTGCATAAAAGCTGGAGTGACAGAACCCCTGCAAGGGAACAAAGTTGGTAAAGGAGCACAAATCAGTGCGACATGTAAGCACACAAGATGATTTTTTGCCAAACTTCTTGCTAATATTTCATTAAACAAATACACGATTTTATCAAAAGAATAATGCAGTTTTACAGAAGTGGTTTAAAACATCCCCTATCACAAATTTCTAAAGGCTATCAGTCATAGTTACAGATGTCCTGTATCGTTCAGCTGTTTACTATAAGACACCAACTCTGTCAACAAAAGGGATTAAATTATTAAGTTCTGGTAAGACAGTATATGAGTCTTTAAGAAATGTTAAGACTAAAGCCGTTGAAATTGAGCAGAAAACAAGTTAGAATTTCCACCATCAATGAAATTGAAGAAAGATCTGGAATTGAAGGCATTTACTTATTTCCATGTCATTGTCATTGCAATGTGAAGGTCTATGGGCACAAATAACATTATACAAGCTGAGAAACTCCTTGTGAAAGCTGCATGGCAAGTCACTAATGATATGAGAACAGTATTGCAGGTGTCGACAGGCCACCAACAATGACGAAAATGTGGAAGACTCAATGGGAAACTTAATTACATCTGGGGGGTTAACAGAGGTACTTTGGATCAGTGCAACCAGTCAATGTTTCCCTTTGACACTATCTACTGGGGCAGCTAAATTCAAAAACTTGTACTACAGAAGCATGCAGCAAGACTATTCAGTAAAGTTGATAATCAAACATCTTGCATAAGCTTCTCCAGGGGCCTTGGGATTCATACACTTACATGCCAATTTATTTACTTGCCAACAGTAGAGGGTGTACATAAAGGCCGGGAACACTTTCAATTATTTATTGAACAATAACCAAACATTGTATAGATATCATACATATGTCATTTTGAAGAGAAGCCCTGAAAGTTTTTTTTTTTTTTTTTTTTTTTTTTTTTTTTTTCATGTATACTGCCACAGCGTAGTTCGGTAATTTGCCAATAGTCAGCACTAGTCGCAAGCATGCTTCAGCTGTTCGACGAATGTTTAGAACCAAGAATGGTAAGAAGCAACCAACAAGGAAGGCCATTTACCACTGGCACAACAAATTCATTATGATGGGTTGTTGTGCCTGGCAAAGAGAAGCGGACGTTGCAGTGTGAGTGAAGTGAATGTGGAGCACATACGAGAGATATTCTTAAGGAGACCAAAGAAATCAGTGCGTCGTGCATCCCGTGAACTCGTAATGACAGTGTGGAAAGTCCTGCGACAGAAAATGTCTATGAAACCATTCAAATTGGAGCTAGTGCAGAAGCTCAATGACGACGACAAAGACAAGAATTTTGATTTTTGTTTGCAGTTGCAACAACTGAATGAGGATGGGATGGCATTGATGATACTTAATTTTTAGTGACGAAGCCACTTTTCACACTAATGGGAAAGTGAACAGGTGTAATTGTCAAATCTGGGGTACAAAGCATCCACACAAATGCATTGAATCTGAGTGTGATTCCCCAAAGGTAAATATTTTTTGTGCCCTGTCATGTCGAAAACTGTATGGGCCATTCTTCTTCGCTGAGAGCACCATCACTAGATGTTCCAACTCAGACATGTTGCAGCAATGGCTGAGGCCACAAATGCAATTGGACTCTCCATTCATCTTACAGCAGGATGGGGCTCCAGCCCATTTTCATCATGAAGTTCGCGGGTACCTGAAGACGGAACTGCTGCATCGGTGGATCAGCCATGCTACAGAAGAGGGCAGGTGTTGTATGAAATGGCTATCCCGATCACCAGATCTCACTCCATGTGACTTTTTTCTGTCGGGACACATTAAAGACCTGGTGTATGTACTACCTCTCCCTCTAGCAGAGCTCCGGGAGAGAATACGAGAAGTGACTGCCATAGTCGATGATGCCAAGATGGAATGGGTATGGCAAGAATTCGATTACCATACTGACGTCTGCCGGGTCACTCATGGTTCTCATATTGAATGTTTGTAAAAAATACTTTCAAAAAGCAATTTGTATGACATCTGTACAATGTTTAGTTCTTGTGCAATAAATAACTGAAAGTGTTCCCAGACTTTATGTACATCCTGTATTTCTGCTAATAATAAGAACAAATACAAGATGAACTATAAAATTCACAACAATATGAGAAGTACAACTAATCTCTTGATATACCACACATTCTTGTCAAGGGATTAGACTGAAGTTTCATATTCTGGTACAAAAGCCTTCAAAAAATTGCTGACAGATCTCAGGAGGGACATTAGAAATCTTCCTATATCAAAAACTTTCTTTATTAATGATTCCACCTATAATTTATCAGAATATCTGAATGATGTAACTGAAATTTCTGCTAGCATAAACACTGACATTAGATAAGCATTTAACTTTACCAGTATATCAGTCCAGTCAAACAGGACATTATGTTGGAAATTTTAAAAACAAGCTGAAACCTAGCAGAAGCATTAAGGACAATGTCCAGATCAAAATACCAAAAGTCCAAAAAACTTCACTTAAGAGAATACCTGCTGTTATGAAAAGACAGAAGTTTCGTTTTAACCATAGTAATTGAACCAAGTGTCCAATTGGATTCATTTTTGCGCCACATTAATGAGCTCATGCACTACAGTCGTCTAAAACAATAAAATTATTTACTTTTTCAAGAAACAATAATATTTATTTTAATTATTTACTTTTTCAAGAAACAATAATATTTATTTTAACTGAACTAGTGTTGAAAAAATATTGATCTAAAATTTTGCAACTTTTGATCATACATTGTTGACTTTTTTTTTTAATTGCGAGTGACATTGCAATGTACAATAAAAACAAAACACAATTGAAATAACTTACGTGACAAAAGAAAAACAACAATACATTGTCCTTTTTGAAAGCAGGCAGAGTTTCTGTAAGCTCGACTGGTTCACCGAAGTGATGCTCACCAACTCACCAAAAATTAATGACAGGAAGACATTAAATGAGGGAGTGGCGGGAAGGGGGGAACTAGTATGAAAACTGCTATAATAAAAATGATAAAAAAAACAGATAGAACTTTTTATATTTTGTGTGGTTATTTACCATTTTTGTGTAGACAGATTAGTCAAAGGTTTGACACTGTCTTCAATGTCAGTTTGTGAAGTCCATCCAATTCGTGCACCAATGGCCAATGCAGTAGGCGCACTTACTTGTACAACTTAAGTCACTTGACCTGCATACACACTTGTTTTATCGACCTCATTTACAGTAGCGTGATATAATATGGAGTGCTTGCTCTAGTTCATAATGGTACACTCGCCATTGCGAGGGTGAGAGCAGTGCATGAATGGACTCTCAGTCAGTCAGCTGTCAGCTTGTGGCTATGTGCCATGTAAAATGACAAATATGTATATTTTGACTTGTAAATATGAGCCCGATTGTGAATAATAAGTGATTAACTCATCATTCATTATAATCCGAAATGATTTGAACCATTACAAGTCCTCCTAAATTTATGGTCCTCTGGTACATTTACACTTTATATTTTGTCTGGAGATGCTAACAGTTTTGGTCCTCCAGCCTGGACTGTGATGGATTTGATGAAGTAACATGTAGCCATCCATTGGTATCAGCGACGAGTTTCCATGAAGCAAAACAGAGATGTCACCAGCAATATTGACACAACATATCTAAAAGGGTCATTCCATGCCAAGTGGTCTAAACCTTCCCACCATCATGTCTCCAATTTTCTTCAAATTTTATCTGTAGCACTAGTCAAGTGCTAAATTAAGTTTCTCAAGATTTCAAGCCTCTAGCTGCAATACTTGCTGATCTACACCCCCTTGTCTGAAGGGTAGTAAGTTCGCATGCGCGCGACATCAGACAAAATGCCATTTTTGGGGTCTCATAAAATTGAAACCAATTCATAAGAATGGTTAGTAAGATGAGACCCTGTACAGTTTTTTGTGCTGATTCAAACGAAATTAATTATAAGATTACTGATGCAAAATCCGGTCAAACAAGTCGACTCAAAGTGTACCCCTAATTCTGTCGTGACTTAATGCGACAAATTTTGACCAATATTCAGACTGCAATAATTTCCTTGCAGATAAAGATATGGACTTGAACTTTTTACCAAGTCTTATCTTTGTGCTGGACATAATACAGCTGGATTTCCAACTACCCAGGCTTTATAGTCGCCTTGCAAAATCTCTTCAAATTTGGCAGTGTCAGCGCAAATGGCTTTATTTACCAAAGTTCAAAGCCCATTACTACAAAATAGTCAGCCTGGATTTAATTGTGAATAGTATCATCTGAAAGAGAAACTCTTGCTCTACGAGATGGATATATTTTTCTTTTGCAACGCTTCCATTAAGTGCTTATTTACTCAGGTCAAAGTATCTTATATTTTGTGTGCGCAGTGCCCTGCGTTGGTCCATGATGGCTGAGCCATTACTGGTTATCACAATAAAACCAGCATCCCCATCGCCATAGGGGCCACGCCCGATAGCCATGCAGTAACAGCCACGGGTGGGTATCTTTACTGCAGGTTCCCAAGCCTGATTACAGGGTGTCTTTACCACAGGATCCCAAGCCTGATTGTGGGTTTCTTTATGCAGGTTCCCAAGCCTGTCTTCCTCAGTTACTTCATCATTCTGGAAGCATCGTTGATTTGCAAGAGAATGCTTTCAGGAAAACTGTATTGCCGACCAGATGATGTCACTGATGGAGCTGGAATAACACCAATGATAAGTTGTTCTGGAATCCAGCAAGTATCACGTCTTAAGGGCCAATAAAATGAACTTGCAGGACCATGAGGATGCATAAAGCTTATGAAAGCATCTTTCTGTTCGACTGAGATTTCAACGATGTTTCCAATCCACCATTTCTTTTCATAAATGCAAGCAACATACTGCCCAGGCTGAAGATCCATGACTTGAACTACTACTTCAGCAGCACTAATTTTGGCCAAAAAAGATGTCGCATCATTAGAAACTCTACTGACCTTAATTGTCGTCATATCAATGGGCAAAAAATGGTGGTTTTCTCTTGTGCCAGCTAGAGTGTGCCCTTGCAGGAATCTTTCTTCTTGAGAAGCTTTTTCTTCTTCAACTTCCTCTTTGCTGATGAAAAAGAATTTGATTCCATTGATATTATCATTGCAGAAGTTGAAAAGATCTTTGGGTGTTAGAATCTGGTTTTCATATGGACGTTGCAAACTTGCTCTTGCTGCCAACCGTTTTGTTGTGCCTCCAATGCCATCACAAGGCGACTTTCCATGGCTTGTTCCAAAGAAATTCCATTCTGCTGTTATTTCAAAATCTTCTTTGTGATAGCATAAGTTGAGAAAATTCTTGAAATTCTTATATTGTGCAGCTGAACCATCACTGAAGTAGTGGATGTGGCTTATTTTGGAAAATTGCATCTTCAGGTAATTGATTACTTTTCCAATGTAAACATGGACAGTAATCGTATCGTGTCGAAGGCAGTCACTAATAACACAAAGATTCACACATTGCACCTCTTCGTTTTCACAGTAGTAGACTACAAATGGATGAACTGTTGCTTGACTGTTTTCCCAGTGAAAGCCTTGCACTGCATCTTGAACAATAAATGAATAGTTTTCAGCAAAATCCATTAGTATTATGAATTCGCCTTCTTTCAAATCAGTTTTGAGAGCTTTCAGGTGCTGGCTTTGATGCTTGGCAATGTAGTGATGACAAGACAGGTTCCAAATTTTTGCTGCAATATCTTCAACATACTCTTCTGTTGAAAGCTGCTTTGTTTCTAAAGTATCCCTGTCGGTATGAATCCATTGTTTGTACTCAATCAGTTCTTCAGGGTCATTATCTTCAAAATATGTTGCAATAACTGCTTCTACACCTTCTGGACCAGGGCAGTTTTCACAACGATGAAGCATACAATCCTTGTTTTCCAAGCTGCAAACAGCTTTGCTAAGAATTTCCTTGTAGTCTTCATTGATTGATGCACCAGTGAGTATAAGCTTGACATTTTGGTGTATTGTACAGACACAAACTGAGTGCATTCCAGCAGAGCCAACTGTAACACACCATTTTGGTCTAAGCTCGCAAAACTTTGAGAAGCCAATTTCTGGTCCATTTTGCTTCTGATAAGACACGTACATTTCCTTCAAATTGCAAAGCAACAACCGCTTTTGCTTGTACACCTTTGTTCCTGAAATTCTCACAGGCACACAGTCTTTCTTCCCTGGACAAAGTCTGCTGAATTCGTCATCTTGAAAAAAGTCATGTACTTTCTGAACAACTTCATCTGAAAGCTTCCTTCCTTGCCGATTTGCTGGAAAAGCTAGAACACCTTGCTCATTCTTCAGTTTTCTCGCTTGCTTTACCATTCTTTCTGATACATTAAATGCTGTTGTCGTATCTTTAATTGTCCAGCTTCTTGGAACCAAGGTCAATATTTGAACTTTTGTCCTACGATTTGACACTTTACATTTTTCTTTCAACTCTTCTATAAGATTATCAAGATCTGCACAATTATTGCATGGGCGACTTTTACTTGAACTTGGCTGTTCATCGTAATTGATTCCTACAGCAGCAGCAATTTGATTCCCAATTAAACTTTGTGCATCCAAGATCTTTCTTTTTGCATAGCTTTGCTTATCTCTTTTACTTAGTTGTCTTCTTTTCAATGGTGAAGCACCAATAAATGATAAACTTTTGTTGATGGCTGGTTCAGTTTCATCCGTTGTGAAATCTTGTTCAGATTGGGTTGATAGTGATGATGAATCTTCTAGCTTTTGGTTCAGTGCCGACATGCAGCGAGGGCAAAGCTTCTGACCAGGTTTTATATCAATCACTTCTTTTTTCTTTAACAGGCAAAGTTTGGCAGCTGTTTCATTATCAAGCAGTCTAAGTCCAGCTTTTACATTGTGATTCCTCTTCTTGAATGGATTGCAACATTTCTTTTGCATCGCTTGATATTCATGTAGGAAGAGGGCTTCATGGTGGAAGCAAATGATGGAATTTTCGTCAAGTTTGGCTTCTGAACGCGAAACAAGCAATTTCTGGTCACATTCTGTGAAATCACTAAACGCTTTGAATCCAGTCTTCTTAGCATAGAAGATAACATGGCACTTCGATGCAGCAGCATCTTTTCCAATTGAACAGGGGGCCAACGATTCTTCTTCTTCATTAACTTCTGACATCTCTCACTGGCCAATCACTGAATAAAACACGAATGAAATATCCAATTATATCAGTAATTCTAAGCGACTATTAAGATTCAAATTCCTAGAAATGAAGAAAAATTAGTGCATCGCGCATACAAAATATAACAACTTTGATGTGAGTTAATGAGTACTTAATGGTCGCGTTGCAAAAAAAACAAATGTCAGTCTTGTAGAGCAAGAGTTTCTCTTTTAGGTGATACTATTCACAAGCAGATTCAGGCCAACTATTTTTTAGTAATTGGCTTGAAACTTTGGTAAATTTTACCGTTTGTGCTGACACTGCCTAATTTGAAGAGATACTGCAGGGCGACCATATGGCCTGGATCATTGCAAATCCGGCTGCATTATGTCTAGCACAAGCATGAAGCTTGGTCAAAAGTTCAAGTCCATATCTTCAACTGCAAGGAAATCATTGCAGTCTTAATATTGGTCAAAATTTGTCGCGTTGTGTCACGACAAATTTTGAAGTATACTTTGAGTCGAGTTATTTGACCGGGGTTTGCATGAGTAATGTTATACATAATTTCGTTGGAATCAGCAAAAAAAACTGTACAGGGTCGCATCTTACTAACCATTCTTATGAATTAGTTTCGATTTTATTAGACTCCAAATATGACATTTTTTTTATGTTGCATGCACACGGACTAAGTACACTTCAGACAAGGGGGTCTAGATCAGCAGCTATTGCAGCTAGAGGCCTGAAATCTTGGGAAACTTACTTCAACACTTGACTAAAGCTACAGTTAAAATTTGACGAAAATTGGAGACCATGATGGTGGGAACTTTTTTCAGTTTTAGACCACTTGGTGTGGAATGACCCAAAAGTTAAGTATCTGGTGTGGCTATCCTGCTTCCTGTACTTCCCACTCATTGTAGCTGCTGCTTCTGCTGTCACCTGCCACTGTTAACTTTCTATGATGGATAAAGTTTTAAGAAAAAAAAAATGTGGTGGTGAAAGAAAACCTCACACACTTGTTACAGTTTGCAAACAAATTCGATGTAATGGACAAATTCCATGTAATGGACAAATCTCACACTGCAGACAGAGAAAACTTTGAAAACAAGGTCTTTGAGGTTTTGAAAAAAATGGGAGCAACTCAGATTAATCATGCCAAAGAAGCTGACAATGTTTCATCAGATGCTGGGTCAGCCTCGACTGTATCAAAATGCAGCATCAAGATGCCCACCAAAAAACTGCCATCATTGTGGTGTAACACAATTTCAGCATTTTTAAGTTGGTTGTTTTTGGGGAAGGAGACCAGACAGCGAGGTCATTGGTCTCATCGGATTAGGGAAGGACGGGGAAGGAAGTCGGCCGTGCCCTTCGAAAGGAACCATCCCGGCATTTGCCTGGAGCAATTTAGGGAAATCACGGAAAACCTAAATCAGGCCGTCGTCCTCCCGAATGCGAGTCCAGTGTCTAACCACTGCGCCACCTCGCTCGGTCAGCATTTTTATGACACATTTGTGAGTCTCATCATAAACAATTGGGAACTAGTGGACATTGCTAAGGACCATCATTTGTTAAATTCCTTAACAGATGAAGCACACAATACAATTGTTCACCTTCCACTGACTAATACTAACTTTAAGGCAGCCTTTGATCTAGTTGATAACACATACAACAATCCTCAACTGATTGACTTGCTACACTTGAAGAAACTGCTAACACTACCAGCAATGCCAAAGCCATGTGCAAGTGAGCTTTGTGCACTACTGAATGAGGCTTTAAGCAATATGCACGCACTGATGACATTATAGTGGATGTCTCTTTGCAAGAAATAATTACATCGCAGCTCCTTCTAGAAAGGGTTGAAGAGTCTATAAGAACAGAGTTTGAAGCCAGTCTGAGTTCAAACTGCTGACATTTAAAGAGACCTGTAATTTTCTCGAAAATAAATGGATACCTTTAGAAATTGTAAAGGCTACCATATCACGACATCACAACATACCTATTAATAAACATCACAATATGTCCAGACCCAAGCAGTTTTAGCATTCATTACTAGTACTGCATGTGTCATGTGCTACCAGCTTCATGTGTTGCAAAAGTGCAACAAATTCAAATAAGCCATAAGTTGCAAACACGAAGCCACTGTGATGTGTGGCAAATTGTGTTAAAGGGCTTCTAACTGCAACTCCATCAAATATCATACCAGTGGTAAACAACACCATGTTTTATTACATGCAGAATCACAATGTGCACAAGATGGAACTAGGAAGGAGTGGCCAAGTGACACGTAACATGAACACAATGTCAAAAATCAGTCAAGCACATTGAGTTATTGGTGGAAGATCAGCCCAAGCAAACATGTGCTCCTTGCGACAGTGAAAATAAAGTTGCAAGATACCAATGGAAGATGGTAGACTTGTCATGCTCCAGTAGACTCTGGGTCACAGTCATGCTTCATGTTAGAAATGTGCATAGTGCCTTAGACTTCAAACTTGTGCACCAGAGTACCAATTTGAGAAACAGGGGCCCACTAGGGAACATAAAACATTGTGTCTCTATACGAGCGGGCTTTAGTGTAAGCAAATTTACATTGTCTGCTGAAAGTTTAGTTTTTTCTGAAGATAACTGACACATTGCCGGAACAAATAATTGATCTCAGTATGTGGAACTTGCCAAATGTACAACTTGTTGATCTAGAGTTTCAGTCACCTAGAAAGATCAACATATTGCTAGTAGCAGAATTTTGTCCTTACTCTCCGAAGTCAAGGACTATCTCCATAGGAGCTGATCATTTCGTGCTTCATGAGATTAGATAGAGCTAGGTTGGGTCATATCACACCAGTATCAAATGGCAGAGCACACCAATCATGACGGCGGATGACCGTGTTGTGCTTCATGAAAACTGACACTCACGTTCAAATACTCTTCAAGAAATTCTGGAAGATAGAAGAATTAACTCGTGATATAATGATGAAAGTAGAGGAACAATGTGAACCACACTTTGTGGAAACCACAATGAAAGATTCTATGGGCAGATTCATTTCCTGTCTTCTAATTTTGCGAAGAGCCAAGTCAGTTAGGTGATTCTTTCTGGACTGCAGCAAATGGTTTCTCTCAGATTGAACAGAAACTAGAGAGACAGCAGAAGCTTAAGGAAAGCTACACAGAGTTCATGACAGGGTATATAGACTTAGGACATATGGAACCAGTACTTACATCTGCTGCCATGTCATATTACATTCACATCACACTGTCCTCAAGGAAGCCAGGTTTATTACCAAAACAACGAGTATTTTTTTGATTGTTCAGCTAAAATGAGCTCTAATTTGTCACTGAACATTTCGTTAATCATTGGACCAACCACTCAACAGGATCTGCGTTACATAATATTATGCTTCTGCATGCATTTCATTGCCTTCACAGGTGACATAAAGAAGAAGGCAAGTTATAGTAGCGAGTGAAGATCACACCTATCAATGAATGTTATGCTGGAGTGATAGATCTGCACCACTGTCAGTGATGATGATGATGATGATGACTGGTTTGTGGGGTGTTCAACTGCATGGTCATCAGCACCCATACAAAGTCCCATTTTTTACACAGTCCAGTTTTTACACAATCTATCCACTGTCATGGATGATGATGATGATGATGATGATGATGATGATTATGATGAAATGATGAGGACAACACAAACACCCAGTCCCCAGGCAGAGAAAATCCCTAACCCAGCCAGGAATCAAATGCGGGACCCCATGATCCAGAGCACCCTGCAGGAATATCAGTTAAAATAGTCATGTATGGAATGATGTGTGTGCCTTTTCTTGTTGTATGATGTCTGTTACAATTAGTTCTTGAAGAGGGTGGATATAGCAAGGGGCAAAATATACATAACATTTTTTACTGAAGTGCTATTGGCTGTTCTAGAGGAAGTACCATTTGAAATACATATATTTCCAGCATTACCAGCACAATGGGTACCCAACTCATTATTCACTTGTGGCTGGGAATCATGCACCCAGCTCATATCAGTTGGCCTGCATGTTTGGTTGACTTGACATCACTGGACTTTTCCCTAGAAGACCTTGCAACTGCAACAGCAAATGTATACTGCAGTAGCGGGTGGTCAGTTCAAACATTTGATGACATAAAGGAATTTTAAAGAAGTGTTTATGACTATTTTCTTTAGTGATGTTCTTTTTGCAGCTGTTGTTGATGTATCTCTACAATGTACATATTTATCTTGGGATTAAAATAATGAAGCAAAGTTATTACACACATCAGAAAAAGTTTTGCATCACCTCGGTTCTGAGAGTTCCGGAACCTGTACAGAAAATTGGAATAGAGATCAACATAAACATCATTTCCGACCTTTTTGTTGCTCATGAAAACCACACATTGCATGTTGTACCACCATACAGTGAGAACTTCAGATGTGGTGGTCCAGACTGCTGTACACTGGTACCTCTAATACCCAGTAGCACGTCCTCTTGCATTGATGCATGCCTGTATTCGTCGTGGCATACTATTCACAAGTTCATCAAGGCACTGTTGGTCCACACTGTACCACTCCTCAATGGCGATTTGGTGTAGATCCCTCAGAGTGGTTGGTGGGTCATATCATCCATAAACAGCCCTTTTCAATCTATCCCAGGCATATTTGATAGGGTTCATGTCCAGAGAACATGCTGGCCACTCCAGATGAGCGATGTCATTATCCAGAAGGAAGTCATTCAGATGATGTGCATGATAGGGGCGCGAATTGCTGTCCAAGAAGAAGAATGCCTCGCCAATATGCTGCCGATATGGTTGCACTATCGGTTGGAGGATGGCATTCACGTATCGTACAGCCATTACGGCACCTTCCATGACCACCAGTGATGTACGTCGGCCCCATATGATGCCACCCCAAAACAGCAGGGAACCTCCACCTTGCTGCACTCGCTGGACAGTGTATCTAAGGCATCCAGCCTGACCAGACAGCCTACAAACACGTCTCCGATGATTGTCTGGTTGAAGGCATATGCAACACTCATTGGTGAAGAGAACGTGATGCCAATCCTGGAGCAGTCCATTCGGCATGTTGTTGTTGGGCCCACCTTTACGGCACTGCATGGTGTCATGGTTGCAAAGATGGAACTCACTGTGGACGTTGGGAGTGAAGTTGTGCATCATGCAGCCTATTGTCCTCAGTTTGAGTCTTAACACAATGTCCTGTGGCTCAACAAAAAGCATTATTCAACATGGTGGCATTGCTGTCAGGGTTCTTCCAAACCATAATCCATAGGTAGCGGTCATCCATTACAGTAGTAGCCCTTGGGCAGCCTGAGCGAGGCATGTCATTGACAGTTCCTGTCTCTTGGTTCACTCCGAGATGCCTGGACACTTCCCTTGTTGAGAACCCCTCCTGAACAAAGTAACAATGCGGATGCGATTGAACCTCGGTACAGTCTGTGTAGGCATGGCTGAACTACCGACAACACAAGCCGTATACCTCCTTCCTGGTGGAATGACTGGAACTGATCAGCTGTTGGACCCCCTCTGCTCATGCATGGTTGCTTACATCTTTGGGTGGGTTTAGTGACATCTCTGTATGATACAGTCAAAGGAACTGTGTCTGTGATACAATATCCACAGCCAACATCTATCTTCAGGAGTTCTGGGAACCAGGGTGATGCAAAACGTTTTTTGATGTGTGTATTTAACAATTTCCTGTTTTAAAAACCAATTCAGTTTTTTAGGTGCACCTCTTCTTCAAGACTCTGGCTGAAACAAGAGCAGATCTTTTACAATAGTCAGCTGGTGAATCATCTTCAGATTCAATGTTTTTGCCTTATAGTTGATGTGTTGATCCAATCACTTGTAGTCAAGTGTGACTACTTTTAAATTATATTTTTCTTCAGTATTCCATCGTTGTAAGTAAACTCTCTTGGCTGTATGAATATGGATTGGTCCGGCAGCCCAACACAAGCATTCCATAAACAATACAAATTTCTGCATACAACAGCAATTGGTTTCATTTTCAAAACAAAAAATCCTAACTTATAAATATTGGAATTACTCCAAAACTAGTAATCTGATTTGGAAGAGTGGTATGTCACTGAATTCATCTCTTTTACAGCTGCCACCAGAAACTGCTATAGTTCCATTTGAAAAATTACATCAATACATATACCCCTGTAATAAATATAGCTTGAAAAGAGACTATAAATCTTTTAGTGAAGACTTTTCACAATTAATTTGCATAAAACAGAATTATAACACCTTAAACAGTCCACATAGAAAGAGCCACAACTGCAAAAAACATGTTTCATAACCAGAGAATGACTGGAAAGGATCACTCTATACCACCCCCCCCCCCCCACCCCCACCCCCCAAAAATTCAGTGCACTCTTGCAGTTACTCTAGCATCATCTTTAAGATCTAGAATGAGTATCTTCATGTCAATACATTTTGCTGCCAATGGCTACCACATTACTTGCTCATAAAGCTTAGCATGTTAAAGGCTGCCTTTCAGGACATAGATCAAATCTACCTGATGGATTAATTATGGGGGCTGGTGCGCCAGCCACCTCAGGTGTAATTTTTAGGTGGTTTTTCATTTGCATAAAGCTAAGTACCAAGCTGGTTTCCAAGTCCCAACTCAATTACATGATTCACAAACTAAATGAAAAATATCCTCACACCTGACAATGAGGCACAATTGACTCAGACAGATTGGTCCCCTGGGGAGCTGGCAGTAGCTTTAAAATGCTTTTGGAAGTGATGACCCCATCGTAATAATAGGCTATATCCAGGTAGAGTTGGTTCTCCATGTAACTGAAGAGGCACCAAGCCAGTTCCGATCTGGCATTAGCTGGACAAAGGGCACCAAAACGGTTAGTGAGATAGGATGGATGGCTACCACATCATGTAACACAGAAACATTATATTCCAATTTTGTGTTACGTCTGGAGATGGTTGACAGGTCTGATTCCAGTAGGTCAAAATCAATATTCAACAACCTAACTAGTGATGAAAGAGGTCCTATCAGTTCAAAATTGAGACAAAGTAGCAGGTAGACAAGAGTATCCCCAATGGCACTTCTAGAAATACAGAAAAGAAAGCGTAAAAAAAAAAAGTATGGTATGCTTTTTCTCTGTTTCAAGTGGTGACAGCACATGCCATAGCAAACTGGAACCACTGCTACGATTACAATCCTATCAATAATTAATTTTTTCTATTCATTTTCTACTTTTCATTCAAGTATCTACAAAGTGCAGATCTAGTTTGTAACTGAATTTATCGAAACACTGGTCAGGCTTTGCTTCACTTAAATTATTACTCAGGCTTCTCTTTTCAAAGTGCTGATTTCAGTACTGCTCGTAGTTTTTGTGGAAATCCTGCTCACCAAAAGACATGAATAATTGAACTTCTTATTGCAACAGAGTAGATTTGGGGAGAGCTCTTATGTAATTTCAGGCATGTTGACACCATTCATCAGAAAGATTAGTATTCTGATCTTGGACTAATGTATTTCAATTTCTTCAACTAATTACATGCCAGATAATTAATCTTAAAGTTCCAGAGCACCTAGATTTGCCATTGCAGGTTTAGCCATTGTATTCGTTAGATTCCAAATTTACCACTATACTTTTCTTGTCATAACTTTTATGAACCAAATGATATCTTCACTAATCAAGCCATTATGAATTTTTATAAATGACTGTAAAATCTACAAATGGTGCCTCAACACAGGCATAAAAAATGGTTCCATGATATCTTACATTTTGTTAACCCACTAAATATTTTGCAAACCAATTTCTGGCGTAATATATAAATCCATTCAAATTAGCAAAATCTAGCCTAGCTGTTTGTCAAACCAACATGCAGTTTCCAAAATACTAAAATGTTCATACACCAGTCTTTATAAGGCCAACCCCAATCCCACAATCTTCAGCTTGGGCTTGAAAATCTTAGAGGCAACATCTACTATGTGGAAGTTCAGAGACTTGGGGCTAGTCAGTGTTATATTAAAATCAGCACCCGGTCAGTAAACTATTAACATCTCCATGAGAATACACCACTCGCATTCCTATGATTAAAATCTCTGTGGTAAGACGTTACATTTAACTTCTTAAATCACCACTCGATAACAGTCATTCCAATCATGTATTTTTGTCAGAGTCATGAACACTAGTGCATTCATGTCATACACCTGGAAATCTGATGGTGTAATTGAAGAATAACTGTGATATTCAACTGTGAGAAGTCTTGTGTGAAAGTGCATTGTGGATGATCTGCCACTGTCATAATAGATGATGAGGTTTTGAAAGTAACTACCTGTAAACAATCTTTTATGTAAGGCCAGGGAATGGATGTTGTACTCCTTATGGAGATAATAAATGTGGGAATAGTCACATGAATTAAAAATTGTGTGGTGAACACTATTGGAAACTTCCCTGCAACACCAGTTTTACAGCAATTTGACAAAGTTTCTACACTGAGACTACAAGGGAAAAATGAAGATTTGCAGGTAGATCACATTTCAAGAATAAAAGTCACATTTGACAGACATGGAACAGTAATCTCATACCGGTGTGCTGTGGTACAAATGCAGTCGAAGCACCAGCATTTCTTGAGATCTACCTCTTTAATGCCTACATGTGGCAGCGTGTGATTTCCTTCTATTTTGAAGCGAATGAGCTATCTGTGAACATTGTCTTAGCCCACTGAACGTGACTACAAGTGTCTATGAAGCATTCTTGAGCAACCTTATCACAGAAGCACTTCTTTAAGCCTATACAACACAAATTGAAAGGATTCACCAATTTATACAACCTGGAAGAGAGTATTTTAAGAAAATAACAAATTAAACTTTCATTAAAGCAGGGATATGAATAACTTTCACAGACATGAAATAATGCCATGTGTAAAGAAGTCTTCCTACCAACCAAAACACTGTTGCTGCTATCCTCATCTGTCTTTAATGAATGTTTTCCCACATAATATCCATCTGAAGGCATATCATTGACTTCTTCTTCATCTTTATGTAAGTAAATGGCATACTTGCCACCAATTATTTCAACTTAAAAGTGATGGACATTTTAGTAGTCAGATATATGGGTCCGCGAAATGGAATAGCTTTCTCTTATGTCAATATGTCTCCAAACTTCATGCCTTAAAACTTGTATCCCTCACAGTTTCCACCCATTTCCCACAAATTTCCCCAAAAAAGTCTTATATTTGTGACAAACGTACATGTTCTGACCATGCTTTCCTCACCACCTGTCTCTTTAGTTGCTTATCTCACCAGCCTCCAACCTATGGGCCTTTTTTAAATGCAACAAAAAATTTGTCTCTCTCAAACATTGAATATGTACAGTATCACTGTGTCACCTTTCCAATTCCGTTATCTTAAACATAGAGAAGTTTAAGCTTGTTAATGTCATCTGACTCCTATATTAATCAAAAATGGTGTGTAAATTTTTGAGGTTACTAAATAACAACACTTTTTTGGTTTTTTTCCTTTTCGTATTTGAAAGTTATGATGGAAGAGAAAATGATTATTTACAATTAAAAATATAGTTTCCTAAACTAACCACCATTACTGTGATTATGGAAGTTGCCAAGTAAAAACATAAGGCAGATCATTTCTGAGACCTAACCAGGCAAGTGTTTCCAGAACTGGCTATTCTGTGTAGCTTAAATAAATGTGTAACAATAACCATAATAACAATAATAAAGCTAATGACACAACAATATAACATACCATAAGTGGATCCAGTTGTTTTTTTCCATGCTTTCCCTTCCCAGAGAGGTTTGAAACTGCCAGAACTTCTCTTGGAAATAAATAATCCAACAACGTAACAGCCATTTTTTCTGGACTATGACAGAACGTATTGATGTGTAGGAGGTTACTGTAACACACATACAATTATGTCTAATATTATTACGAATTCATGGTGTCTGTTTCCACTCTTAAAATAATACAGTCCATTAAAATTTGGAGAAATACGGTATATGCCTCCATCCTAAACAAGACAAGTATGCGATTTAGAGCAACATTCCTTTGCTGGAATTGCTCTGAAGTCCCTTTTCCCTTGGCTTACTAGCTTTTCCTCACTGTTCACAAAGTCCACTCTGTATCTCTTCCATCAACCCAAGATCAGCTTCATGCAACAGATGATTTTATGCAGTTCTGAATTAAATTTTATTCTATAGAACATAAGTTTTCCAGAAAAAATTTTGGTTACTTTCTTTCGCTTTTAGCTACACTATTTGTGAGATATTTTATAGTGTTAAGTAAGTGACAAAAGATTTTGAGAAGTAGCTCTTTTAAGTCATTTTTAGTGAAAATCAATCAAGGTCAGTCTTTTCACAGAATGAATACTAACACACTATAAAAATCAGTGATACGATGAACAACTGGAAATTATAACATTTAATTCTTTCAAGGTGGTGGTGATTAATTCCAGCTTGTATTCATCAAGTGAGAGACTTGGCCCCTGTCTGCCCTCTAATGTAACTGTGTTTCTAGCTAGTTTCACAATTAATTTGCTCAATTCAAACACTTATTAGTATTATTTAGAGGTAACTGGTAGTTGGCATGTGGATAACAATTACTGAAATCAAATCTTGGCGACAGGAAACAGATGCAGATCCAACTCCTGGGTAAAAGCTGTAGCATTTTTTGCATGGATACGTTCTTGTGAAACAAAGGAACTTTTCCAAGTAGTATCGATCATTTCACTTTCAATATTTATTTTGTAGTACTCAGACTACTGCTTGTAAATACAGACAGTTTAATGCAAGTAAGGCTCTGATGGGAAAAGTCAAGAAATGTATAAATGAAATGCACATATCTTTGAGGATAAAACGTTTCAGGACAAACATGTGGTAGAACACCTTGAGATCTTAGATTAAAACTGAGTGGCAGACCATGAATCGACTCGAGATCTTTGCCTTTTCTGGGTAGCTGCTCTACCAATTGAGCTACCGAAGCACAACTGACGATCCTTCTTCACAGCTTTACTTCTGCCAGTACCTCATCTCCTACCTTCTGAAACTTACAGGACTGGCATTCCGGGATGAAAGGACGTTGCTACCAGGAAGTTTCATATCAGCACGCACTCCACTTCAGAATGAAAAATTCATTCCGAAAACACACTCACCAGACTGTTGTGAATCCACATGTCTGCAATATCTTTTCTCCCAGGACAGCTAGTCCTGCAAGTTTCGCAGACAAACCTTTGTGAAGTTTGGAAGGTAAAAGATGAGGCCAGAGGCTCTGGCAAAAGTAAAGCTGTGAGGATGGGGCATGAGTCATGCTTGGGTAGTGTTGTGACAGTGCCACGACATTTAATAGTGCCGCCATGACAGTACGCGAAAACGGCGATAGAGGCGCTTCACAACTCGGCTGAGCGCGGGAGCGCCACCTAGCTACGAACGGCGCCGGCCGCATGTCACGGCATGGCAGTCGAATAAGAGATACTGAGTTGTTATCATGTAACCAGCTATTGTTTCTAAGTGAGTGTGTTGGAATATCCACGCAATTATTGGTGATTAAAGGTTATAACACTTTTTGGCGACAAGGATGGGATATTTTCACTGCGTTGTGGATTTGTGTGTTCGTGACGGGGCAGACATGGAACAGCTTATGCAAGCGCTCATTGGACAACAAACACAGCTGACGGCTGCTATTCAGGCACAACAAACACAACTGACGGCTGCTATTCAGGCATTGTCTACGCCGCTTACTCATCGTCTGTCTTCCTCTTCTCCGCCTCCATTCCCCCCTTACGACGAGGCTGCTGAAGACTGGGAGGATTATGAGAAGCGTTTGCAGCAACACTTCTTGGCTTTCGGCATTGTCGAGCCTCCTATGTATAAGTCGTTATTTCTATCTTGGATTTCCCCACGGATCTATCAGCTGCTACCTCAGTTAGCCCCTCTGCGGGAACCTGCCTCTCTGTCCTTCCAAGAAATGTGTGACTTATTGTCTAAATATTACCGAAAAAACACCCACGTCGTTGCTGCCCGCGTGGCGTTCTACCGGTGTCGTAAACAGCCCCATCAATCTTACCGGGCTTGGGCGGCGGAACTACACGATCTGAGTAGGAAATGTCAGTTTGTCACGGACACTCATCATGAGTCTTATGCTGATTCCATGGTTAGGGATGCTATTCTACGGCTTGCTCCTGATAAAGAAGTTTGGCAACGTGCCCAACAACTGCCAAACCCGTCGTTGTCGGAAGTTCTAAGCATCGCTCAATCCTTTGAAGTGTCTCACGCTGCTGGCGTGCAAATAGGTGCATGGTGTGATGTAGGCGCTGTACAGTCAACTTTCGACACGGACAAATTGCCTGTTTCACAGGAGAACGAAGATGTGGCGGCAGTTCACTCGCGTAAACAACATCGCGTTGGGCCGCAACGCTCGCAGCGAAAACAGCAACCACAGAAGCAGGTTCGACCGCACTTCCTTCTTGTCCATGTTGTTTTGTACAGCATGACAGGGCTGCGTGTCCAAAACGTTGGGCCACGTGTAATTCATGTAGGAAAAAAGACCACATTGCTTCTGTGTGTCAGTCCCCTGAAGTTCCTGTCGACGAGGATGAGGCATCGGACATGGATGTTAACTGTGTGCTTTCTCAAACAAATAAGTTGTTTGTTACTGTTCATGTTCTGGATAAAGACATTTGCATGCAAGTGGACACTGGCTCTGCAGTAACTCTCATTAATTCTCGCACGTATTTGGAGTTGGGCTCCCCTCCCTTGTCTCCAGTTACGCGAAATCTGAGAACTTATAATAAACAGAAAATTCCTATCATTGGCCAGTTTGATGCTTCCACTGCCTACAAGTCTGTTGTTAGGCCCCTCACATTTTATGTGGTGGATCATGCGGGCACTGAAAACCTGTTTGGTTATGATGCTTTCCAGTTGTTCGGGTTCTCCATTGATGATGATGTGCACGTCATATCTGAGGATATTCTGTATCAACAGCTGGATGGATTGTGTTCTGAATTTCTGTCCGTGTTCTCTGCTGGTCTGGGTCGTGTCAAGGATTTTGGAGCCCACATTACTCTTAAACCTACAGCTCGCCCTAAGTTTTTTCCGGGCACGCCCTATTCCGGTGGCATTGCGTGCACCTGTCAAGGCTGAGATAGACAGGTTAACAGCTTCAGGGATTCTCCTTCCTGTTACCTCCAGCGAATGGGCATTGCCAATCGTGGTGGTTTCTAAACCAAACGGGAGTCTGCAATTGTGTGGTGATTTTAAAGCCACTGTCAACGCTCAGAGCCTCATTGACACTTATCCTCTTCCCTGTCCTGAGGAGTTATTTACCAAGCTCGCTGGGGGCCAGTTCTTTTCCAGACTTGACTTATCGGAGGCGTACCATCAGTTGCCGTTGGATGCTTCTTCTAAGGAATTTCTCGTCATCAACACTCCTTGTGGGTTGTATCAGTACCAGCAGTTACCATTTGGCGTCGCTAGCGCGCCGGCCATTTTTCAGCGGTTTTTGAAACAGCTCACGGCTTCCGTTCCCGGCTGCATAAACTATCTGGATGGCATTGTTGTCACGGGGGCCTCCACTGAGGAGCACCTTCGCAATTTGCGTTCACTGTTTCGGGTTTTGCATTCGGCTGGGTTGAGGTGCAATCTGGACAAGTCACAGTTCTTCCAACCCTCCACTGTGTATCTTGGTTTCCACTTGTCCCGTGAGGGTGTACGTCCTCTACGTCAGCACGTTGCGGCCATTAACGCTCTACCCCAGCCGTCTACGGTCAAAGAACTTCAGGCGTTTCTAGGCAAGATTGCTTATTATCACAAATTCATTCCATCTGCGGCGGCAGTAGCTCATCCTCTGCATCAGCTGTTATGCAAAAACATCCCTTTCTGTTGGCCCAACGAGTGTGAGCAGGCTTTTGTCCGCCTGAAGGCTCATTTGCAGTCGGCACCTTGTCTTGCCACATTCCGTCCGGGTCAGCACTTGGATCTGGCGACTGACGCGTCACAGTATGGCCTAGGGGCTGTTCTCGCCCATCGGTATGAGGATGGGTCGGAATGACCCATCGCCTATGCTTCCAAGACCCTCAACGATGCGCAACGGCGTTACTTTCAAATCGAAAAGGAGGCGCTCGCTATCATTTATGCTCTAAAAAAGTTCAGCGTTTTTTTTGTATGGTTCTAAGTTTCACCTCATCACCGACCACAAGCCGCTGGTCTCTCTGTTCAGCCCATCGGCGTCGCTTCCGGATAAGGCAGCTCACCGCCTGCAACGTTGGGCCTTATACTTGTCTTGTTTTCACTATGAGATTCACTATCGACCCACAGCCCAGCACGCCAACACTGACGCATTGTCGCGACTGCCGATGGGCCCCGACCCGGTTTTCGATTGTGATGAACTACCCTGTTTCCACATTGATGAGGAAGAACGTTGTGCGGTCGAGGGTTTTCCACTTACAGGTTCACAGGTCGCGTCGGCTACTGTGCGGGACCCGGTCCTGCGTCAGGTGATCGGTTTTGTTCAACGGGGTTGGCCGGACAGGACCAAGGGCCGGGCATCGGATCCCCTTCGCAACTACCATGCCTTGCGCCTTCGTCTGTCAGTTCGTGATGGTGTTGTTCTTCTGGCCACGGATGGCGCATCTCCACGGGTCGTGGTGCCAGCCTCTCTTCACAAGATGTTCTCAAACTGTTGCATGAAGGCCATTGGGGTATTTCTTGGACTAAGTCCCTGGCCCACAGGCACGTTTATTGGCCCGGTATTGATTCGGACATCGCCCACATGGTTGCTGTGTGTGGTCAGTGTGCTCAACAACTGGCTGCACCTCGTACAATGCCCTCTCCTTGGCCTGATCCGGTGCAGCCATGGGAACGGGTGCACGCTGACTTTGCCGGCCCCTTCCTCGGTACTTATTGGCTACTGTTGATTGACGCCTTCTCGAAGTTTCCGTTTGTTGTTCGATGTCCGTTGCCCACCACTGCGGCGACGACGCTGGCTTTGTCCAAAATCTTTGCGCTAGAAGGTTTTCCATCCAGGATCCTCACGGACAATGGCCCTCAGTTCTCTTCGCAGGCCTTCCGTGATTTTTGTACTGGACAAGGGATTCATCATGTTACAGCACCGCCCTTCCATCCGCAATCGAATGGGGAGGTCGAGCGCCTTGTCCGCACTTTCAAAAGCCAGATGAAAAATTCCTTAGTGATTTTTCCACAGATGACGCTCTGCTGCAATTTCTGAGTTCTTATCGCTTCATGCCTCTGGGTGATCGCAGCCCTGCTGAACTCTTGCATGGCTGCCAACCGCGCACTCTACTGCACCTGCTTCACCCTGTCAGGCCTGGTGCTGTGTCCCCTAGTGCAGGAAAATACTCGGTGGGCGCTGATGTGTGGGCACGAGGGTATGGATCTCGCCCTAAATGGATTCCAGGGGTGGTCAAGGCTCTTCGCGGCCGCCGGCTTTGTGAAATACGTACGAACGACGGCATGGTTGTTCGCCATTATGACCAGATGCGCCCACGAGTGGTGACCACGCCGGTGCCACCGCCCCTTCCTTCGCCTCCACCAGCCCAAGAAGCCAGTCCTGTCGCTGCTGCCAATCTACCGTACATGTTGATGCAGCCGACGTCGCAACTGCTTCCGAGTACGCTGGAACCGGCCCCAGTCACGACGCCGCCTTCTCCGGGACCCATCTCGCTGGAGCACACCCCCAGGTCCACGACACCTATGGATGCTACTCCAGAGTTTTCACCCATCATCTCGTCCAGGAGGCACGTTCCACACACGAGCTTCCGTCCTGGACATTTTCGACCATACTCTTGTGTCTCTTCGCGGGATCTTCTCGGGGCCTCACAAGAGGCCATGGATGTCTCCGCACTGTCCATGTCTCCAAGGAAGTGAGTGTTTTTTTTTTTTTTCAAGGGGGGGAAAGTGTTGTGACAGTGCAACAACATTAAACAGTGTCGCCACGACAGTATGCGCAAATGGCGATAGAGGCGCCCCACAACTCGGCTGAGCGCGGGAGCGCCACCTAGCTACGAACGGCACCGGCCACATGTCACGGCACGGCAGTCGAATAAGAGATACTGAGTTGTTATCACGTAACCAGCTATTGTTTCTAAGTGAGTGTGTTGGAATATCCACGCAATTATTGGTGATTAAAGGTTATAACAGGTAGCTCAGTTGGTAGAGCACTAACCTGCACAAGGCAAATGTCCTGGGTTTGAGTTCCAGTCTGGCACACAATTTTAATCAGCCAGGAAGTTTCATATAAATTTGCCTTCCCCCCATCACCGCAAAATGAAAAATTCATTCTGAATACAACTCTTACATACAATATATCCTAGAAATGTAAAATGGAAGCTACACAAATATGATCTGTAATGATTTGAGGAACTGAAGTTGGGGTGAGGTAAGTGCTCATGTAGGTTTGTGATGTGAATAACTGCAACAGGGGCAATAATGGCAAGATTCATTTCATCTCTACAAATAGACTCTATTACTGATATTTGTGAATGTGACGCTTCCTCACTTTTTTTTCTGCAGAACAATGTAACTTTAACAATAAAGGAAATAATGAGCAATATTTAAGAGTGCATACATTGAGAGATGTTAGATTCCAGAAAAGCACATATGACTCATATTCGTAGGCAGGTGTTGCAGGTGTTGTCCAAAGCTGCATGAAGACATTTTGAGATAACAGAAGTTCATTTGTGAACAAACATCTGGGTGAGAAACCTGTAAATGTGGTAGCTGACAAAGAAAAAATAAGTGAAGGGCCTTGTTAGACGTGATCATTGTTAAGAGCACCTAGCAGTCTTATGATTCAATATAGCGGCCTCCTTCTTTTAGTCCTTTGGAAACATTACTTAATAATCTCTTCCAAGTTATATAATTCCTGAACAATACGAACAAATGATGGGTATATGCCAAGACCTCCCCAACTCTTACGGGGAGTGATGGTCTTTTCTTTAATGCTGTAGGTGTTACAACACTGTATAGTCATAAATATTGTCAATAAAATGTCACTACACTGAAACAATTGCTTATTCTTGTAACCTTAGAAATTATCAAACTCATATTCAATGTTTTTTGAATGATTTTCTTGAAAAAAGTGACAATATAATGTATCCATTGTGTACAAGAATTGAAAAAGTCAAATGAAATGATAAGAGGGGAAATACATGATATTTCATTCGATAGTGTTGAGTTAGCCACTCACGTTAATGCATGTTCCTTACCTCAACCTTTGCTGCTGGAAAAATGGAATGGATTGCTTTTGCGGTTCTTTTCTCTTGTATCTCTTCAATATATCGTATATTCCCCTTAAAAAAGTCAGGTTAAAATTTACAGCATGGGATAAGCCAAGTTTTAATCTACATCTACATCTACATCCACACTCCGCAAGCCACCTGACGGTGTGTGGCAAAGGGTACTTTGAGTACTTCTATCGGTTCTCCTTTCTACTCCAGTCTCATATTGCTCACGGAAAGAAAGATTGTCGGTATGCCTCTGTGTGGGCTCTAATCTCTCTGATTTTATCCTCATGTCTCTTCGTGAGATATACGTAGGAGGGAGCAATATACTGCTTGACTCCTTGGTGAAGGTATTTTCTCAAAACTTCAACAAAAGCCCGTACCAAGCTACTGAGCATCTCTCCTGCAAAGTCTTCGACTGGAGTTTATCTATCATCTCCGTAACGCTTTCGCGATTACTAAATGATCCTGTCATGAAGCGCGCTGCTCTCCATTGGATCTTGTCTATCTCTTCTATCAACCCTATCTGGTACGGACCGCACACTGCTGAGCAATATTCAAGCAGCGGGCGAACAAGTGTACTGTAACCTACTTCCTTTGTTTTCGGATTGCATTTCCTTAGGATTCTTCCAATGAATCTCAGTCTGGCATCTGCTTTACCGACAATCAACTTTATATGATCATTCCATTTTCAATCACTCCTAATGCCTAATCCCAGATAATTTATGGAATCAACTGCTTCCAGTTGCTGACCTGCTATATTGTAGCTAAATGATAAAGGATCTTTCTTTCTATGTATTCGCAGCACATTACACTTGTCTACATTGAGATTCAATTGCCATTCCCTACACCAAGCGTCAATTCGTTGCAGATCCTCCTGCATTTCAGTACAATTTTCCTTTGTTACAACATCTCGATATACTGCAGCATCATCCGCAAAAAGCCTCAGTGAACTTCCGATGTTATCCACAAGGTCATTTATGTATATTGCGAATAACAACGGTCCTACGACACTCCCCTGCGGCATACCTGAAATCACTCTTACTTCGGAAGACTTCTCTCCACTGAGAATGACATGCTGCGTTCTGTTATCTAGGAACTCTTCATTCCAATCACACAATTGGTCTGATAGTCTATATGCTCTTACTTTGTTCATTGAACTCTACAGTATCTTCCTTCGCCGTCGGCGTTGTCGTTGTTACCGTGAGACACCGTTATACCCAGAGGAAAGGCGCGTCGATCTTTGAGCATGAGATATGATGACCTTAAGCCATTGACAACACACAACGGCCATGGTAGCACCTGATTCCAGAACAGCTGCAGTAGTTAAGATCTATGAACTAGCCCCTGTTGACCAGGTCCCCAAAACTTAACTCATAACGTGATCCCTTAAAAAAGCAAATTGTCATAACGATCGTCTATAAAGGCTTCGTACAACGAGAAGAAATGTTACGGTTTATGGAATAATAGCAGATACGACCAAACTGTCTTGTCTCTTCTGCTTTATTTAACATAACTTCGTTCACAGTTTCATTTCGCATTCACCACTCATTCACCAAAACCCTTTGATGAACAGTTTTGGTTGCTTGACACCAACAGTCAATGATGATGATACAGCTTTTCTCCTTTTTATAAATTGAAGCCCGCTCTCCGCGATATAATACTTTACGCTATTCCATTTCCGTTACAGCTATCTTGACTCGTAATGTTACACGGCCCCCCAGACTGTGATGTCTTGAAGAGGGTTCCAGACAGAACAGGCTTATTTTTTTTGTGTGTACTGTGACAGGAGAGGGTATTTGTTTCGGCGAATACACTCACTCTCAGATTCACTCAACAAGTCAGTACATACATTCTACAATATTTAAGTTGAGTTAATGGGCCTAGACAAAATGCCCTTAACTAAATTCCACATCTGTTTATAGGTTGTCTTAGAAACACTTCGCACTAATCACTTCATATTCACACCAAATGTTTTTTCTTGGATGAAGCCCTCAGTTCTTCAACCGACTGTGCAAGGCAGGGATCACAGCCGGGTTCGACGATTGGCATCCTAGGCCAAAACCCTTATTAGGCCACTTTTTTAACCAGAGAGGATCTGATCCTTTTCTTTTCCTCTTAATTCCACTTTTAAATCATCCATCCTCGCTGTTCGGTGAGAGGATAAATCGTATTTCAGCGTCGACATTGTTGCTGATACCAAAAAGGTATCTCATGGAAATCGTCGGTATATTCTTTAATTTTCCTTGTAAGTTAGTATAAGTACGTATTTATCCACTGGTGCTTTTATTTAGTCCACTGAGTGTAGTCTTGGTATCATTCAGTGTTTCTTGAATCTATATTTCGCTCATTATTGGTAATACTTCTTCAGGTCTATGTGAGGGAACAAGCCTTTAATTACATCAGTATCACAATCTGCCAGGAGGTAGCTCCCTTCATGAGGTATTTTCATTATTTTATATGCACCTGTATATAAATACTGCCACTTCTTATTCAGTCTTTTCCTGGTTGATGCTTTTGGGTGATTTCTCAATAAAATTTCTTCCCCTACATCATATGTGACTACTTTCTTCACATTTTTATCAAAACGGGTTTTTCTCAATTGTGCTTGATGCTTCAGGTTTTCGTAGACCTTCTTCACCATATCTTCTTTCTTGGTAATCTTTTGTTCTATTGCAGGTAATTTCTTCATCCATTCTGGCACAATACTTTCACCAAATACTATTTGGTTAGGTGAATAACCTGTCGATAAGTGTGGTAAGTCATTATACACTTTCTCAAATTCATAAATCCAATCGATCCATTTATAATGTTGTTTGGGTATGTACGTCCGTAAAAATCGGTTCAACTCTCGGAAGATTCTTCAACCGGATTTCCAGAAGGGTAAAATCTTGAGATGTAAATGTGCTGGATTCCTTGTTCTTTCATAGTGTCTCTCCATACTTTGCTTGTATAATAAGCAGCATTGTCTGTCAAGATCATTATAGGTTTGCCAAGTTCAGTTATATAGTTGTTGATAAATTTGCGTAACATGGGTTGAACGTGGAGATTTTTCAAAGGATATAATTTCACATATTTTGAAAAGAGATCATAGAAAGCCAATACATATTTGAACCGTCCACGTGTCATGGGACATGGCCCACAGACATCACATGACACCAACATTAAAGGTTGTTGTGGGGTGATAGGATGTAATTCTATCTTCCGACAATAGTTTATGGGTTTCGTCTTCTGACATATTTTGCACTTCTTAAGAATATTTGTAGCTATACGTCCCAAACTTGCATGATAGCAGTATTGTGCTATTTTGGCTGTACATTTAGCGGCACCAAAATGACCCCAATTCAAGTGAGTGTACCATACTAGTGATTCTAAATATTTATTTGGAACACAAACTTTCCAAACATCTTCTTCATCCTTCCTCCGATACAATATTCCGGATTTTAATTGATACTGTTCTTGAGAGTGACTTAGTGTTTTGCTTTCAACAGCATGCCTAATGGCTTTCCACAACTTATCATCTTCCTGCAGTTGTGGAAGACTTCGACATAGCTGTGAAATCTGCCTCTCACAATATTGCCTTGATAAATTCATGACTTTAAAGTCAATAGTCCGTTCTTCACACTCGTCAGCATTCTTTCTTTTCGGTAATCTTGAAAGAGCATCGGCTATGATGTTGTATTTCCCTCTGATGTATTTGAGCGTAATATCATATTCTTGCAGTAGCAAGGCCCACCGGGTTAAACGTGAATGGAACATCCTTCCTGTTAAAATAAAAGATAAAGCTTTGTGGTCGCAGAATACAATGATCTTCTTTCCATATACAAAATAGCGAAACTTTCTAAGTGACCAGACCACGGCCAGTACTTCCAATTCAATAGTACAATATGCACGTTCACAGCTAGAGAGTGTTCTGCTGGCAAACCCAATTATCTTGATGGTACTGATATCTTCTGGATTGTCCATCTGGAAAAGAGTGGCACCCAATCCTGTTTCAGAAGCATCCGCAGCAATATAAAAATCTTGATCAAGTATCGTATGATGTAACAGTGGAGCATTAGTCAAAGCATTGCGGATGTTATCAAAAGCTTGGGTGCACTCGGAATTCCACTCCCACATGACATTTTTTCTTAACAGCCGTAACAAACAGTCTTGGCTTCCTAACTGATTGGGTAAAAATCGTCGAAAAAATGAAACTAAGCCGATAAATGACTTTAATTCCGTTCTATTCTTTGGATAAGCACATCTGTTAATCGCATCCATCTTTTTAGGATTTGGTTTTATCCCTTCAGGAGTGATTATATGTCCAAGAAATTTCAATTGGTTATGAGCAAACTTGGATTTGCTCAAATTTACAGTAACTCTGTATTCCAAAAATTTCGCAAAAACTCTTCTTAATAAGTCCACATGTTCCTCCCAAGTTTCAGAAGCAATTAGGAAATCATCCACATATAAAGTAACTTCATTCAAAAGGTCTCTGCCCAGTACGGTATCTAATGCCGATATGAAAACACCACCGCCTATTTTCAACCCAAATGGCATGACAGTAAACTGGTAACTTCAGCCCAGAAAAACGAATGCAGTATATTTTCTAGATTCTTTCGATATTCTAGTTTGCCAATATGAACTACGCATATCCAAAGAAGTTAAGAAGCGGGCACCATAAAACTTCTGTACTAACTCTTCTAGGTTCTCCGGTCGCGTTTGTACAGGTATAATGATCTTATTGATCTCTCTGGCATCCAACACCAATCTGATGTCACCATTGGGTTTAATTACCGCCACAAGAGGGTTACAATATTCGGAATCTGAGGGCTCAATAATACCCCATTCTAACATTTTATTGATTTCCTTTCTGACTACATCTTTCTTTGTCCATGGGATAGAATAGGAAGTACGACAAAAGGGTTTATGTGCATACGTCTTTATATGGTATTCAAAGTCTTTTATTATACCCGGACGTTTACTAAAAATTGACTGATATGCTTCCAACAAGTAGTACAGTTCATCCCTTTGGATAACAGATAAATATTCTGATTCTAACACCTTTTCCTGCAATGACATTTTATCCATCATTTCTTCAGAACTTTCAATAAGGCATATATCATACACATTTTCATCATCAATACTGACATATTTTACCATGGAAATGGAAATGAGCGTTTGGCGTCATTGGCCGGGAGGCCCCTCGCGGGGCAGGTCCGGCCGCCATATCGCAGGTCTTATTACATTCGGCGCCACATTGGGCGACCTGCACGCCGGAGGGGGATGAAATGATGATGAACACAACACAACACCCAGTCCCTGAGCGGAGAAAATCTCCGACCCAGCCGGGAATCGAACCCAGGCCCAGAGGACGGCAATCCGTCATGCTGACCACTCAGCTACTGGGGCGGACATATTTTACCATTAGATTCATACACAACTGATTTGGAATTACTCGGCCCTTTCTCAGGGTGGCTGTCAAAACATTACCATTGGAATTAAATATACATTCACCTTTCTCTAAATTAATGATTGCACCGGTCTCACATAAAAAATCCAAACTCCAATTACATGGTACTGTCATTTTAGGAACAACCAGGAATGTACTTTCTATTTGAGCCCCCTGTATTGTAACGTCAACACGTACCTGTTTCACAACTTTTTGCAGACACGGTACATCCTGTGATAGGAAAAGTGGGCATTTTTACCCCTCAGCTTATCTGTTTTAAACAGTCCAACGTCATGACACTAATAGTTGCTCCAGTATCAATTAATATTTCAACATCAACATTATTTATACTTGTTGGAATTATTGCCTGTAAAATTTGTCCACATTTATTAGAAACTTCAGGTTTTTCTTCAATTAATTCATTCCTTATATCCTGATCATTATTGTACCTTAATACTCTCACTTCAAATTGATGCCTGCCTTCCTTCTCCTTTCCAGTCATCCTAGGAAGGCATTTGGTGACTGGTATTAGTTTAATCTATCTCGTTGAGTCATCGGTGGGGGTTCATGAACTTCCACAATCCGTACAGTATGATCCGAGTTATGGTATTCTCCCCGTCGCACATTGGAGGCTCCTTCGCCCATTGGTATAACTCCTTGTGCTGGATGAGGACTCGAGGCATTTGTTCCATCCTGCCGATGAACATTATGCTTCGAATTATCTTCCCAAGGTCGAATGCAATTGGGTTCATCATTTGGGTACCTGTTACTCTTATTAATATCACTACTATGCACATTCGTGTCACCATATCGAGGTTTACCTCTAGCACAGTAAGTATCTCTTCTATATTTATTATAATCATTGTTTTTATTGCAACCATAGGATGAAGATTGTCCACGCTCCTGCGATGCAGGTTTGACCTGGTTTTCGGTATTATTATTATCATACGTTAAATTATTATAATAGTTATTCTTATTACTATGAGTGTGAGTCGACATTTGATTACTACTCATTTGTCTTGCGTCTTCCATAATCATATCTATAGAGTCAATCACCGACAAGAATTGTTCTACATTGTGGTCAGGAACATTTATTAACTTTTCACGTATATTTATGGGCAACCTTCCCTTCAAAATTCTGATCATTTCCTTGTGAGAAATTGGATCACTCCAACAACGTGTCTTATTTATGTACTTTTCAAAATATTGCCTTAAAGTACTCCTTTTACTGTTAAAATACTCAGTTTGGTAAACCTCTTTTCTTAATTTCTCTTGTTTACTCGACGACCAGTATTTAGCCAAAAAAAGTTGTTCAAACTCAGCGCAAGTATGGCAACTTTCACTTACTTCGGCGGCCCATAATGCGGCTTCTCCGGTAATTTTGGATACTGTAAATTGAAGTCGGTCGTGTTCTGACCAGCTACGCAGAAATATTCTTTTGAAATTATTGATAAAGATTTTCGGATGCAGGTTGTTCTTTTCAGTGGAGAATGTTGGGAATTGTCTACTTTTAAAAATGCTGTTCTCCACCTTTAAAGAAGACAAATATCCTCGCTGACCAAAAGTATCATCATCTTTACCAACCGAATCATCAACTTCCCAATGCAAATTTTCACCACAATTGTACTTCGTATTATCACATGTTCGGTTGTTTTTCGACCTATTCTCCGAACGTTCGTCCTCTGTCAGCAAATTTTGTGATGACTTTCATTCTATCTGCGCCAATTTATGATTGGTTTCCTTTTGCCATTTAGGTAACTCGTCAACTATTTTCTCTTTTATTTTCTGAATTTCGCTGGTGAAGAGCTTAATTAATTCATCATTTCTACTTAGGTGCTCATTGATATTTTCATTTGGCTGGGATCCAATAGTAGTCTTAACCTTGTCTGCAATTTCATTTCCTTTTATTTCTATCCATTCAGTTAGATCTTCGTCAAGTCTTTTAGTTTGATCTACTAAATACTTGTTAATCCCTTTAGGAGCATCAGACTCAAACTCGACTACTTGTTTCGAAAGCTCTTCTATCTGTGCGCTAGCATGGAAACAGCTGCTTTCACACTTAACCATCCTATTGGACAGGCCATCATAACTCTTCGAAACTACCTCATATTTCTTTTCTACGTCATGAAGTTTTCTCATTAAATTATTATATTGCCTTTCTGAGGTGTTAGAAAACTTTACATCTAGTTCTCCAAATTTCGCATTTAATTGAGTCTCCCAGTCCGCCTTTAATTCTTTCTTAGTATTTTCCAGTTTATAATCAAAGGTGTTCAGTTTGCTTTCCAAAGAATCCATTTTAACTCCTAATGAACCAAATTTGGCCTCAAATTTTTCATTTAACTTTTGATTGTCCTCTTTTAATTGCTTATTATCTTTTTCTAGTGAACCAAGTCTTCCATTCATTACACCCATTTGAGTATTTATTGATACCAGCATATCAAACATTTTTTGACTAATATTTCCATTCTGAGGATCAACTTGCTGATCTACTTCCGAAACCTCAAGATCTTTATGTTCTCCCACGCTGCTTACCTTACTTATCATTGTAATTGAATCTCCTAACGGCTCTAAATCAATAACTGTATTATTATCTGCACATGTCTCCTGTCCCACATTGAGCTCATGGGATGCATCATCCCTATCCTCTTCACTTTCCTCTCTCTCTCTACTCATTACTCTACTCAACTGCACATTATCATGTATTCTTTTCGTTCGTTTTGACATGATTATTCACTAGCAAGACATACGCTTATTTTCACTATGTATTTATATATATTTATCTACCGAAATCACAAGTCTCAACTTCCTTTTTTTAATAATTATACAGTTATTTTAATCATACCTGGTAGTATCACTCACTTTTAGCGATTATTGAAGAATATTTCATTGGACAGACTCACTGGCTGCTACAACATTTTCCAACTCTAGGGTTCGTGAATCCGGATGACACTCGACTCGATGCAGCAATCCTCCTCGATCGAGCCGCACGTTGTGGCGCCACTTCTACAGTATCTTCCTTCGCCGTCGGCGTTGTCGTTGTTACCGTGAGACACCGTTATACCCAGAGGAAAGGCGCGTCGATCTTTGAGCATGAGATATGATGACCTTAAGCCATTGACAACACACAACGGTCACGGTAGCACCTGATTCCAGAACAGCTGCAGTAGTTAAGATCTACGAACTATCCCCTGTTGACCAGGTCCCCAAAACTTAACTCATAACGTGATCCCTTCAAAGCAAATTGTCATAACGATCGTCTATAAAGGCTTCGTACAACGAGAAGAAATGTTACGGTTTATGGAATAATAGCAGATACGACCAAACTGTCTTGTCTCTTCTGCTTTATTTAACATAACTTCGTTCACAGTTTCATTTCGCATTCACCACTCATTCACCAAAACCCTTTGATGAACAGTTTTGGTTGCTTGACACCAACAGTCAATGATGATGATACAGCTTTTCTCCTTTTTATAAATTGAAGCCCGCTCTCCGCGATATAATACTTTACGCTATTCAATTTCCGTTACAGCTATCTTGACTCGTAATGTTACAAAACGACTGTGGGGAACTGTATCGAACGCCTTGCGGAAGTCAAGAAAAACGACATCTACCTGGGAATCATGTCTATGGCCCTCTGAGTCTTGTGGATGAATAGCTTGAGCTGGGATCCACACGATTGTCTTTTTCAAAACCCATGCTGATTCCTACAGAGTAGATTTCTAGTCTCCAGAAAAGTCATTATACTCAAACATAATACTTATTCCAAAATTCTACAACTGATCGACGTTAGAAATATAGGTCTATAGTTCTGCACATCTGTTCGACATCCCTTCTTGAAAACGGGGATGACCTGTGCCCTTTTCCAATCCTTTGGGACGCTACGCTCTTCTAGAGACCTACAGTACACCACTGCAAGAAGGGGGGAAAGTTCCTTCGCGTACTCTGTGTAAAATCGTACTGGTGTCCCATCAGGTCCAGCGGCCTTTCCTCTTTTGAGTGATTTTAATTGTTTCTCTATCCCTCTGTCATCTATTTCGATATCTACCATTTTGTCATCTGTGCGACAATCTAGAGAGGGAACTACAGTGCAGTCTTCCTCTGTGAAACAGCTTTGGAAAAAGACATTTAGTATTTCGGCCTTTAGTCTGTCATCCTCTGTTTCAGCACCATTTTGGTCACAGAGTGTCTGGACATTTTGTTTTTATCCACCTACCGCTTTGACATAAGACCAAAATTTCTTAGGATTTTCTGCGAAGTCAGTACATAGAACTTTAATGGTGTACAATACCATCAGTGTATATCAACTCTCATAATATATACTTGGTGGCTATGTAAATTGTGCCTGCTACTTATTTTCAAATGACATCTTCCCTCTGCTCTTCCTGCTTTCAGCAGTTATGGAAGGGGGAAGGAGAAGGAGGGAGGCTTCCCTTTGCCCTTCCTGCTTTCAGCAACTATGGATGGGGGAAGGAGAAGGAGGGAGGGAGGGAGGGAGGGAGAGGGAGGGAGGGGGAGAGGCGCAGGGGCACACATGGATGTACGCTCGTGTGCATTTGTGGAATAGAAATTCTGAGTAAACTGATGCAAATGTTTCTGGAAACAGCTTACAGGAAACAGGTATTCAAGCTGAGAAACATCGATGTCTCATACCATATGCACAACTGACACAGGAAAAAAATAACAACAAAAAAAGTCAGTTTCTGGACAATATACAATAATAGAAACTGATGATATTTCCAAGATGTGTATGTCTGTTTTATAAAGTTCCTAGCAGAAACATATACAAAGTGACGAACACACACACACACACACACACACACACACACACACACAGGCTGTAAGTTGTTATGGCTATATAAAGAATGGAGTAAACAAAAAAAAGGGCAATACTTACGCTGGAGTTATGCCACATCGAACTCTTGACTCAGGATTAGTTTCATCCCCTAGCCAAGAGCCATCAGGATAATCATTTTCACTGTTTAGTGTAATAACCTGAACTGTTGAGTCCAGTCCAACAGAGGCACTGACTTGAGCTGGTTTATTATTCCGTACCAACACTACAGGAGATGACCAACTGAAATTACAAAAAAGATGTTTATATTACCTTGTAGTACAATTAATAAACTATTAACACTTTTTAGTGTATGTTTACTGGAACAGATGCAAGACTTTTTTGTGAAAACAAAAGCAAAACAGTGAATAAAATAAATGTTACATTAGAAAAGGTTGAGAAGCAACTAGAATATTCCACTGAAAGGATTTATTGCGGTACTGAATTGTACTGTAGAGATTTTCCAACAAGGCAGACACAGATTTCAATAGATTTGGTAAACCTAGGAAGAATATTAGTAATATAAAGGTACATTAATTTCAGTGGACCAAGCATTTTTTACACGACTACAACATGTTTTTAGGCAACTTTAAATGCGAACATTTTAGGTTAGGCATTACCAAGACTATTGACATTGAAGAAACAACAAATTTACTGTTACTAATCACAGTTTATTTATTTCCACAATGCATTTCAGAGGTTTAAACTTCCATCATCTGTTGGATCTATATGGATTAATATGACATGTACGTGTTATGATACGACATTAGAGTAGCCTGTAGTACTGTCTCTGGTCACATACACCTTCACCTTCATACTTCGTAAACACTGAATGGAACAAAGATGAGCCACCATCTGGACCTCCCTTTTTTCACATGTGTGTGTGTGTGTGTGTGTGTGTGTGTGTGTGTTATAACCTGTTGAAAAAAAGGTCAGACAGAAAAAAAGAAACATAGCTTAAAAGAAAGAAATAACTGAATAAGGTGGTGATATTTTTCAATATTGAGTGCATATTTCCGTTTTCTGGGAAATCATTGTGATTTAATCATACAACATGTTAATTTTTGGCAAGAAATGAAAACAGAAGAATGAATCTTTTCCAAATTTTTTTAAGTCAGTCAAAGGATACGAAGGAAACACTCTGCTTTACGAGGTCAAAGGGGGCTTCTGCAGATGGATAAATTAATTCATGTAATCAAAGTTTGAATATTTACAATACAAAAGACTGAAATCTGAGTTCAATAGGTCCAAATGAGAGCAGTCCAAAATCACAGCAAGAATGAGAAACCATCAAAAACATTTAATATTAAGGAGCCAATGTTAGTCTCATGTTCTGCAACAACAGATCAGAAACAACCTTACCTGTACTAACACATGGTACACCTTTTTTGCTCGATAAGTAGTAAAAGATTTATACATTTTAAAGTTGTGTGATCTTGAAGTACCAATGTTGATAACAGAAAATTGAGGATGGAACATAACAATATTAGGAGAAGGATGGTTGCTATTCACCATATAGCGGAGATTCTGAGTCGCAGATAGGCACAACAAAAATATTTTCACACTTAAAGCTTTCGGCCAATGGCCTTTGTCAATAATACACACACATAGCGCGCGCACACACACACACACACACACACACACACACACACACACACGCAAACACAACTCATACACGCGACTGCAGTCTCAAGCAACTAAAACCACACTGTGAGCTGGAGCACCAGTGCATGACGGGAGTGGCGACTGGGTGGGGAAAGGAGGAGGCTGGGGCGAGGAGAGGGAGGGATATTATGGTGGGGATGGCAGACAGTAAGTGCTGCAGGTTGGGCGGTGGGGAGGGGAGAGGTGGGGAGGGGGGGGGGGGGGTAGTAGCACTTCACTGTCCACCATCCCCACCATACTATCCCTCCCCCTCCCTACCCCAGCCTCCTCTTTCCCCCACCTAATCACCACTCCCACCATGCACTGGTGCTGCAGCTCACAGTGTGGATTCAGTTGTCTGAGACTGCAGTCATGTGTGTGAGTTGTGTTTGCTTGAGCGTCTATGTGTGTCTATTGTTGACAAAAGTCATTGGCTGAAAGCTTTAAATGTGAAAATCTTTTTGTTGTGCCTATCTGCGACTCAGCATCTCCGCTATATGGTGAGCAGCAACTTTCGTTCTCATAATAATGTGGATAATAGTTATTAAAACAACAGATCACACCATCGTTGGTGAAATTCTTTTATCCAATTTTTCAGACTCACTTCTGCAGCTTTTTCAGATGGGACACAATGGCTGCGCACTGAGGTGAAATGATCCTAGTCTATTTATGAATAGTATTTACTGGAATTTGCACTAAAACTAACACAGGAGCAAATACGGAAGCCTGCTTATGCTTACAGCGTGACAAGTAACACTGACTGGAGGTTGCTGCCACAGAGTTGTATGCAGAAGACTGTGTTTAAGAACAATGTTTGACAGTACTGCACCTCACATAAGTCTGCAAGTGGCTGCTGGTGATTGAAGATATTTCACATTTACTGACTGACAGAAAAAAATTTGTTCTTACAGAGAAACTGTCAATGTCAGTCATTTATTTTCCCTCTCGCTCCTCTTTGCTACAAAGCTCTGCTCTCAAATTTAACAATGTATCCATAAGCCATCAGTGTCTTATTAACTTGGTACAGTTCTTTCTCTAAGCTGTCTCCAGTGTAAACCACAGAGACTCTTGCTGCCATCATGTTTGAAACAGTTATTTTCTGTACCAGATAGCATTGTGTCAACCATCTGAAGACATTTGCCCATATTGGCTTCCTATAAAATGTGTCTCCCATGTTTCCACTCACTTCACTGAATATGAGCAAATCATTCAACACTGACCCATGGAAATTCTCACTGAAGGTAATCCTGGGGTGCACAACGTTTACAAAAATCTAGAAATTTTGCAGCCATATTTTCGCATGTGATGTATGACAAATGAGTCATATCAAGGTAATACAACAATTGTGAAGGTTTCTCTGAAGCCATCAGACGGTATTTTCTTCACAATCTTCCAAATTACATACAGGTATGCAGGAAAATTGTTATGTGTAGAGGGTGTTGTCATGATGGGTGAGTGATGCTTGGCACACTAAATGGTGCAGCAAAGGCATGATACTGTATTTGGAAAATGAAGAAAGATACAGCAGTGAAAGGGTGGCTCCTGAAAATAGTAGTGAGTGATAAACCTAAAGCTGTGACAGAAACTCTGAGCCATGGAACACACATGAACCAGTACGTTAGTCATAAGATATGAAGGCCCTGTCAACACATTTTAAATGATACAACAGAATACAATTTATTTACAAAAATATAAAATTAAATCCTACCTAATTCGAATGTAATGCATTTATGAAAAGTTTCTAAAATTTAACTTTATCACAATCTGCTGTAGTGACATGACGTGTATGATCATATACACTATCCAAGAATTGTTATTTCAGTCCTTCATGGAATCTCTATGCAACACATAATTTTAGGACGAGTCCTTTGGCCTTTACTTCTTTTAATACCTACAATGCTAGTAACCTTATATAAAGCATAAATATATCAAAATTCAACAGTGAACTACTACTGCATATTAAAACTCATTTCCACAATAAAATTTTCTCATCGGGATAAATTTCTGTTCACATTTGTCCATATTTAATATGAAACATAATTATACCTGTTGCCGAAGCACTTCCATTCTACAAGGACATTTACCAAAAACAAGAACCAATTACATACGGGGAACAAACTGGAAAGGCTGGAGGCTATTAGTAAAGTGGATATTCTCACATGGTACAACAAACATATCTGATACAAATACTGTATACTGATAATATATGGAGATAAACTACAAATATGGGAACATAGACATGAATAATTACTTGTTATTCTCAGATAATAAAGCTTAAGACAGGCTTGATAAAAAACACAAAACTGCAACCTCCCAAAGAATCTTCTAGGAATGTAAAATATGTAATTTTCCTAGGGTATGGGCAAACCAAATCTGGAAAACAATGTAAATGCTAAGATCTTCAAATTCTGCACACTGTTTAAATTAATTATTGAGGAGACATTTCCATTTTTTAACAACAAAGGGACTGCAATACTGGGTTTTCAAAAGACGTCACTTCAATAGCAACAGATATTCAAAACTGATAAATAACTACAGGTATTAGAAAGTCCTCTTAAATTTCTCAGTTCTCACAAAAAGATATACAGCAGGTTACTGCTTGCTGCAAAAATATCATTCAAAGACAAAATAATATGTAACTGTAGAAAACAAAAGCAAAGTAGTATGGGATGTCACAAATCATAAAACAAGAAAAGGCAGACCAAAATTCAACACCACACCAATCAAACGTGGGAATAAAGTAATACAAAATCTGCAGGAATTGGCAAATTTTGTAAATTAACATTTCTCCATTATTGCACAGAAGATGCAAAATGAATTACACATTGTACACGCAACAAATTCACATCTCTAATATGGCAAGCATTAGTTAGAGCCAGCACAGGCACAGCTACGGCCACTGGCGAAGTGTGTCTCCTCTACACATATAGATAATAATACCCTCAAGGTGCCACAAATGGGCATTCACTGAGTATTCTACAACACACTCACAGTCAAACTGTAATTGGCAGAAGCACGACTCTGGGATGGCATACTCTGAAAGTGAAGTGGTAAGTGAAGTAAGCCAGTGACTTTCTGAAGAATGTTCTGGATGCTACGAGATGTTTGATGAAATATGACACATGGTACGGCAAAGGCCACATCTAACATCATGTGGCATAGTGTATAACCCCTGAACTGATGGTGTGGAAGAAATAGTATAGAGTTATTAACCAAGAGCTAGTTACAAGGTAACAGCCAGTGACAGGCTGTAAGTCTGCATTAAGTAAGTCCATAGCTGTGATGACCATCTAAGTCTTGCCTATGTACTACACTGAATGTAGATAGCAGTTGGTTCTTATTGTGACTTAGTCTCGGTTGTGGACCGACTGAATGTATTTCACATGTGGTTGTCTTCACTTTTCTTTTTAGGTCTCCACTTGGTCACTGGTCAACTAAGTGAACCTACTCTGTGTATTAAAATTTGTTATATCACACCTTACAGCACCTCCAGAATCTCCTACATTTCCAGCTGAGTTCTAATCATCTCAAAACTACAGTTTTAACCTTGTGCACTTAGCTTCTGTTAGATAACCCACCTCTGCTGATGTCCTGAAAATGCTTGCAAGATGAGGTAAGTGTTAGTCTGTTTGGCTATGGTTAGCTCAGTGACATGATAACAGTGACCAGAAAGACAGTAAAGAAATTAAAATACAAGAAGTCAAAAGTCACAAAAGAGGTTCCATTCCCTGTTCTGAATGTGTGCAACGATAGCACACACGCCCCATTAACAACCATAATAAACCAAGTCCGTTATTCCATAACATTTTCAGAGTACCTGAAGCATGCAAGAGTTATGCCTTTATTAAAGAAAAATAATGAGAAAAGTATTGAAAACTACAGGTCAGTTCCACAACTGCTTGCATTCTCAAAAATAATTTAATCAATAATGAAAGATAGACTAACAAATTACGCAAATAAAACAACCTTTGTAATGAAGGACAGTTTGGTTTCCAAAGTGGACGCAGGACAATCAGCCTTTACACAGTCACAAAATTTGTATTTGAAGCTGTTGACAAGGATGACTTGCTTACACGCAAATTCTTAGCGTTGTCCAATGCTTTGGACACTGTAAAGCACAAAATACTACTGAACAAACTGTAAGTATTATATTTAAGGGAAATATCACATAAGAGTTTCAGCCTTACATTCGAAACAAGATGCACAAGCTGGAGATAGTTCACATGTCCACTGATGATAATTTTTCGTAAAACAACTGTTAGACAAGAAACATATAAACTTAGGTGTTCCACTTGGCTGTGTAATGGGTGCAGTTCTGTTCTTAATATAGATCAACAATTTTTCAGACAGTGTAAGACATGAAGAAAAAGTTCTCTTTACTGATGACTGCAACATCATAGTCAGTGATAAAACATGAGAACTATCAGCAAAATCACATGAAATCTTCAAGGATTTTACTACTTCTGTAGGTAATGAATTAACATTAATAAAATGAACTATATACACTTCAGCTTAGAGAGAAAACAATTCTGTTGCACTACGGAGAAATGATAAACCTGTAGCTTATGTAATTAAATGCAAAGTTTTGGGGGATGAATATTGATTGTCAATTGGCATGGAATGAAAGATACTGACCAAATAATGTGATCAGCATAACATGTTCTTGAGGTTCTATCGTCAGTCTGTAATAGCCATTACCTTGTGGTGATATCCTATTCCTACACACATTCAATTCTTAGCTATGGGATTCTTTCCTGGGGATCAAAGGCACAAAACAGGGACACAATTTTTGAACTATAGGAAAGGGCTGTAAGAGCAGTAACTAGAAGCAGTAGACAGTTCATTAAAAAGAACTATTTAAAAAACTAAGTATTCTTACCGCAACAAGTAAGAATACCTATTAATCTTTTATACCAATCAGGTAAAACATTATTAACTATTTCTCAATTAGTTATGTACATATCACAGAACAAAGGCCAGATGTTGCAGTCATGTGATTTACAAGCTAAGCTGCAACCTCTGTGCTGCATTCTATGTAGGCATGACAACCAACAAGCTATCTGTCCACATGAACGGCCACCAACAAACTGTGGCCAAGAAACAAGTGGACCACCCTGTTGCTGAACACGCTGCCAAACATGATATCGCTCATCTTAATAACTGCTTCACAGTCTGTGCCATATGGATCCTTCCCACCAACACCAGCTTTTCTGAATTGCGCAGGTGGGAAATTTCCCTCCAATACATTCTACGTTCCCGTAATCCTCCTGGCCTCAACCTTCATTAGTCACTGTCCTCACCCATCCATCTTCCTCCATGTTCCCATTCCAGCATTACACAGCCGTCATTTCCCGCCACACCCAGTCTTTTATTTTCTCTCCTTTCCACTACTTACCCCCGCCCCCTCTGCACCTTCTCTCCTGCCCTCAGTCCAAACTGCAACACTTCACTGTCCGCCACTCCCACCATACTATCCGTTCCCCTCCCCGCCCCAGCCTCATCCTTACCCCCACCCAGTTGCCACTCCCATCATGCACTGGTGCTGCTGTTCGCAGTGTGGTCTCAGCTCTCTGAGACTGCAGATGTGTGTGCAAGTTGTGTTTATGTGTGTGTGTGTGTGTGTGTGTGTGTGTGTGTGTGTGTGCGTGTCTACTGCTGACAAAGGCCTTAATGGCCAAAAGCTTTAATTGTGTGACTCTTTTTATTGTGCCTATAGCGACTCAGCATCTACGCTATATGGTGAGTAGCAACTTTCCTTCTCTGGTATTGTTACATTCCATCCTGGATTTTCCATTGTTTGATATATACCAGTGTTGTAAGATGCAGAGAAAGTTGCTACAAGCTCTGTGATGATTAAGTGGTAGAGGGAAACTACCCTGTCTTAGCTGCACAACTGAGATGACCTCTGCTATGCAGTCATGTATAACCCACAGTTGACAACTGATCCATGTTTGTGTGGCTGCAATGGTGGCTCATTTCAAAAGCACAACAATCTCTTGCTTATAAATGAAATGGTTGCAACCCTGCAATGATAGAAGTTATGAACTTTGACCTTTCTAACTAAAGCAAGGTATGGCGTAGTTTAAGAAGTGCTCATCCAATCTGTGAGTTTAGCTTGCATACACTGAAAGTTTAACTTGCATTGAACAGTTAGAAGGTCAAGGCTGTTAAGAAAAATAGTGTCATTTTCAGTTTAATATCTCGATACCTCCAAGTTAACTACTGAACACTGGAACTGAAACCTCACCTCACTTGGGAATAGTAATTTGTACATACAGCATTACACGTTTATAAGGAAATACTTTTGGTTCAGTAATAGCAATTTCACTAACCTCTCTGATCCTGAGTCTGTTGCATCTTTTGATATTGCTGACTGGTTCATAATGGAAACAGATTTCAAAGCTTCCTCCATTCGCTCAATCTTTCCCAACACATCCTCACAACATGTATGTTTGTGACTATCACATTTTAGTGATCTTTTTACCAAATTTTCCAATGCATCCATCCTTTGTAGAAGGGTGTTAAAATTTGTTGCCATTATGCCTACTTTGCTTTCAAGAACAGAAAACCTCTGATTAAACACTTGCTTCAAATCTGCTATGTACTTGCAACAAGTCTGAATGGCTTCTATCACAGAGCTTCCTTCTCCACGAATCCTTTTTACAGAGGGTTCAACAGACATCTTTGGCCAGCAGATTTCCTAAGCAACAACAAAAATAAGATTACTCATACCAAACAAAATTAAGAAGTACATAGTAGTCCAGGAAAGCAAATAAAGGTCTTTAAAATACAATTCCATCTGTTTGAAGAGTACATGGAAAAAGTACAAACTAAGAAAAATATAATAAATAAGCATTACATACATCGCTGGAGGTTTTCATAAACAGTTGTATTCACTATAAATACTGTTCCTTATTTATCTAGACTTTTTTTACATAGCTGTTTTCTGTAAAAAAATATATATATATCTAGTAAGAACTAAATTCTGCTTGTGAAATACTTAGCCAGTACACATTAAGAGGAATGAAATGATTGACACAGTAGTTGCACTTCATAAATAAAGGGTGATGCATGAAAAACCAGCCCGAGTACTAGACTGATTATTGTCACCCACCATATGTTGTCTATTGTTTCGAAGCTGTTGCGACTACATTTTGTGTTGTTGGGACTTCTTTATTATCTTATTATTACATGTTTATCTATTTGTTGTTATATCTGCTCGTGGTGGGCAACAATTTGTGTGTGACTGGTGAGCAGTCTCTACTCGGGTCAGTTTTTCGTGCGCCACCATGTAATATGTGATATCAGTGCAAACAGAGACAAAAGGTAGTGTAGATGCTTGAGCTTTCAGACTCTGTCCACAGAAATTAAAGCAAGAAAAGGGGACGGGAAAGGTGTGGAAGACAGCTACAGTGTAATGCAAAGACAGAAAAGTCTAGCTGAACAGTGGAAACAGGGAAGCACTATGGATGAAGTTCAAACTCCAAAGAATACAACATGGTGTTATAGTAAAGCACATCTCACTTGCAGAGTACAGAAGCAAACAAATAAATAAAAGGGAAATGAAGAGCCAACCAGACAGGGAAGGGTTATGATCAATGACTTAGGAAGATTTAGCCATCTGGCTCATCTGACGAAAGTAGGTAAAAAGAATGTTACAATGGGACACTGTATTATATGTTCCTAGCATATAACATTTACTTGTGTTCACTCATTGCTACTGAGAGCAGTGAGGTTAGCATGCAAATATGGCAAGAGACATGTCATTGGTGCTCAAGACAAAACTGAGGAGAAAATTTTTCAAGGTACAGGAACAGTCTTGGACAGGAAAGAGTACATATTTCCAATAGACCAATCCTGAGGAATAAGCTGATGGATTCCAAGCCATTACAGTACCTAATCAACAACAGAATACTCCTCTGGAGCTTACAAGATTCATCTGCTAAATCTTTCTGCAACTTAACTGTAATCAAAGCCAGCTGTTCATAACATAGGTAAATAAACACAGGGGTGAAAGCATTTTGGTCATGAGGTAATGATAATGTATACAGAGTAAGGCATTTAACCTTATCATCTTGACTAATAAGTGACTCATTAAAGACACATGGATTAACACATTTTTGCAAATTCAGTGATCGCTGAAATACACCCAACAACTTTGGGCGTAATATTTTCATATCAGATAACTTACGACTGAAAATAAGTCTTTTTACAGGTAAAGTGTGACATGCACACCAGAGGGTAAATAGTGGCAGAAGCTATTTTTGCTGTGTTGACTAAAATATTTATTTATGAATAATTTAATTATAATTAAAGTAAAAAAAGTCTAACCTATACGAGTTCAACACAACTTCTCATTATCATTATTTTTTAGTGTAGCATATAAGAGGAAGTCAGGATGGTTACTTCATTCTGCTAATGCATTTAAATCTCCAAATATTAAAAAAAATCATGTTATCATCATTAGCTGCTTCTATTGACAACTCAGTTCGGCAAGAATGCTTGTTCCACTTGAGGTTCTTGATCAAGTTGTTCTAAAAGTTGAATCCAGAGTACCACAACTGCATATTACTATGTTGTTGCTGCTCATGTCTGTATCTCCAATTACAATGGTACGTGTTGTACACAGGCAAATTTTTCCTCTTAACAATAACATAGCATTTCCTAACATCTTTCTCTAAACTGATTACGTTAAAAACAGCCATTTCGTTCCTTTCCAAGTAAATTAATTGGACATCTACATCAGACCTTACATTCATTTTATTCGTGTCTAGTTTGTACATGAAGTTGGGTAGACAATGTGGTAAACCATTCTGACCAGCAGATATGAAAGAAGAGATTCACGGCTACGAAAATTAAGAGTTGGTTTCAGACTTCAGCTAATGGTTTTTAAAAATCAGCTATGCACAAATACAAAACTGGCATGTCGACTGCCACTATTTGGTAACAAATCAGCACTTGGTGATGAACATAAACAGATCTATGTATGTTGTATCTACATGTGCAAAAGTCAGAGGGTATGTTTGCACAGTGGTAGTGGTGGTGGTGGTGGTGGTGGTGGTGGTGGTGGAAGTCAGCAGTGTAAATAATGTTGTGAGCACCACCTGGTTATCACTTAGAAATAAAATGTTGATTAAACCATTGTTTAATATCACGAGAGAAACAATGACAAGCAGAGTCATTGGCTAGATTACGAAAATGGTAAGTCTGGCACACCATAATACTGTCCAGAGCTAAAGATCATAGTTATGTGAAGAATACATAAGTCCATACATGATGTAGTTTAGAGCTCACAAAACTAATTGTTGAAAAAATTCATCAGCCCAAATGTGATGTGTTTAAAGTTTGAGTTCATGAAGCTAGCTGTTGAAACTTTTATAAGTTTCAGAACTCTTGCACATTTTTTTTTTTTTTACTAGTTCACAAATCTTTTATTCCAAAATTTTAATCACTTTAACCATGACCTGACACCTGATTGTATCAAGCCATACACTTGTACCTGATGATCTCTCAAAGTGAACTGTTCTCAGCCAGTATGGCCACCACCATTTTACAGATGCAATTTGTCATTGTAAAATCATAAATTTACATTTAACTAATTGCTACTACACATATCATATGTTAACCAAGACTACAATTTCACCAGTTTTCCTGTGGTGATATTTGATTGTTGCTGGAGTCCTTGGTTTACTTGTTATTTATATTTGAATCAGTGAGCTGGTTAACTTACCCATATTTGCTATTGTTTTGCCATCACCTTCCTAAGTTGGCTCTGCAACCTGAGCCCAGGGGAGGTGGCAGGCTGCCTACCACATTCTGCTACCATAGCCAGAAAGGTTCTGAGTTGACATGATGAAAGCCTCTACTCCACCACGATGTAAATACAGTCACCACAAGATGCTTGTTACTGAGCTCATAAGAGGTTTGATATGGCTGCCCCAGAAATGCAGTATCTGTCGTACACCACTGTCTACACCAAAAAGCACTCTGTGCCAGCTGCAGACTCGATGTAGGTTGTCCCGTCTCAACTTCAACTAGTCACTGCTTCCACTATGTGCTGGTCTGTGTTCGCATCTAGTCCTGATGCTGCCAAGAACTGAATTGATGCCTTCCAGCTGGGGCCTACTGCTGGCTGACATCAAGTGGTTCCAGGGTGCCGCTCAGGGGTCCTCGGTTTGCAGTCCGTGCTCAGGTGCCATCCACACTTGACTTACTGCTGAGCCTCCACCTGCCCTCTGCGCACAAACTCTGCTGCCGCAAACTCGTGTTCACAGACTGCTGGTGCTGCATCTTTCACTGTGGTCTCAGGTTTAGGGTGCCTAGGCTGCTGCCTGGCACCACAGACTGTGTCTGGCAGCACTTCACACTGCCAGTAATATGACCAGTGATGGGCCGGTTGTGCAACATCAGCATCTGACGTAGCATCACCAGGACACAGCTACCACCCAAGGCCACCAAGCTGTGGTGACTTGCTGACCAAAGCTACACAGCACCTTAATTTCTGCAGTCAACACTGCCACTCAGGGTCACTTCACACCATTGGGGCACTGTCTGTATTGGCTGTGTGATTTCTGCTGAATAAATTACATCACTGTTTCCATCGCTTTTATAATTCCACAATGGTGAAGAACTCGTTCTACGTAGCTGCTGCCCAGCCGACTATCCTGCACGTCACTGTGACCTATTCCGGGATCAACAACACCCCAACCATTCTGATCTGTAGTAACTGGTTGGATAGTTGACTTGGGGGAGGGCCAAACAGCGAGGTCATCGGTACCATCAGAATAGGAATGGAAGTTGGCCATGCCTTTTCACAGGAACCATCCTGGCATTTACCTGAAGTGATTCAGACAAATCATGAAAAACCTAAATCAGGATGGCTGCACACGGATTTGAATCGTCATCCTCCCGAATGCGAGTCTAGTATGGTAACCACTGCTCCACCTCACTCGGTATAGTAAATGGTGCCAGATGTGGGATCAATGAAATCAACCGACATTGTGGGCCAACATATGGCACCGTTAGTACAGTGGGGTGAGTAAAAGTAGACTGTCTTGCTGGGACGGTTCTACTTTCAATTGGCTGAAGAAATAAGTTTTGGCGATTATCAACAAATTATCATACAACTTCATCAAAGTATAGAGGTAATGCCTAAAAACAAGTTAAAACTGTTTATCACTTCATTTTCAGTTGTACCAGATACTGTTCCTTTTGAAATGCAACTAGAACTAATAGATTTGTAAAACAGCACACTGCTCGAGGACAGGTATTACAACATCACAAATTTGGTAAGATGGTATCGCTATCTTCGTCCTGAAGACTTTCCCAAGTTACACAGGCATGCAGCAGCAAACATCATATCTGTGTTTGGCTCAACATATAGTTGTGAACAAATGTTTTTTATAATAAAGAGAGTAAAAACTGCAGAAAGGTCCCAACTTCACGACCCAATACTTAAAGAGTATTCTGCATCTCATGGCAGCTCAAGGACTGACACTCAATGTTTCATTAATCGTATTTCTCAAACTAAATAAAATGTTCATACATTTGTATTACATTATGTCCACCAGTGACCTTGCGCTGCTTACTCACTCCTGCCCGCCAATGCCCACAGGCGCCTGTCTGCTTGCAGCTGAGCTCTCGAGCTGAAACAGCCTGAGCTAGAGGTGGCACCAGATGACTGGCTGAAAACTGCTTTTATAGTTCCTTAGGGTCACTACCAGTGGACTGAATAGTGCATTGATCATATTTCAACCTCTGTTGGCCATGGCACTGAGAGGATAAAAAAGCAGAAAAGTGTCTGGCATATCTACACAATATTACTGTTTTTAGAAAAGATATGGGAGAGCATGTGCAATGGCTGAGGGAAGTTTTTAACAGATTACACATGGTACACCTAACTCTCAGTATAGAGAAGTGTCATTTTGCGCTACACAAAATACGTTACTTAAGGTATTTATTAGTCAAGAGGAGGTATGAACTGATCTGAGATTGGTGAATGTTGTGCAGAGTTTTCCAACACCTCAGACAGGCAAAGACTGGAAGTCATTTTTAGGGTTAGTCAATTATATGAAATTTGTGCTGGAGCTTGCAGAGATACCAAGACCTCTCATGCACTTATTAAAGAAAAGTACACAGTTTCAGTGGACATCAGAGTGTGAAAATGCGTTTACAAACTTAAGGTATTGTAGGCAACTAGCTCAGTATTGGTATTTCTGGCAGAAGGAGTTAGTGTTATTGTGTGATGCTAGTAATAATGCATTGTGCTGGGTTTTAAGTCAAGAGGTAGAGGATAATGAACATCCAGTGGCCTACACCACACATTGTGACAAAAAAGCACAGAGGAACTGTTCTGTCAGAGCCTCTTATATGGCACATTGTATTTATGTACATATGCAAAAAAATGCAAAAAATTTATGGTGATAATGGATCATGTTGGCGTTGAACTGGTTCTTGGGATTAGAGGCACTAAAATTAAGTGAATTTGATTTCAAAGTAGTCCACAAACCTGGTAAAAGGCACAGTATAGCAGACGGCCTCATTAGGAAGACTGGTGTATTATCGATGGTAGATTGTACTATTGTGGAGTAGCAAAGAGCAGAAGTTGCAGTTGAGGATTGCAAATTATTTGCAAGCAGCCACACTTTATTTTACATGATGGTGTATTTTGCAAGATGATAATGATGCAGCCTCATGATGTGCTTCCCATCATTATACAAGATGTGTTAGAACAGGCATATGAGCAAGCATTGCCTGATCACGGATGGCACAGAATCATGGAGCAAAGTGTAACCGAACATTACTGCTGTTGTACATGCGGACAGCATGGTGGGGTTAAGCCATCAAGATATTCTGCTGCAGAGGATACTGAAAGTCAGTACACCTTTCAAAATGATTGGGATGGATATTTTAGGACCTTCCAGCCACACACCAGCAAGGAACCACTGCATTCTGACTATAATATGTTATATTTCATGCTACGTGGGAATGGCCACTACCCCGGATCAGCAAGCTGACACGGTAGCACAGGCATTCGTGAATAATTTGTTACTAATGTTCGGTGTTCGATATATGTTAATCATGGACCGAAGCACCACTGTATGTCAGAATTGATGAAGCAGTTGTGCCATTTATTGAGTATACATGAACTAAGGCCGAATCCATTATATCCACAAGCTAATAGAGAGAGGGAATGTGTACAATGAATGTTATGCAAAATAATAAGCCTCTTTGTGAACAGTCACACAATGATTGGGATACTTTATTTCTACATGTGGTTGCAGCTTGTAATTCTAAAATCTGAAAATACAGGCCTATCACCACACAAAGTAGTGTACAGTCAGAAAATGCCATCATATGAAGTAATCAAACATAAGACTCAGAGAAATGATAAGCCAGTGCATAATTTCATGAGGATGGTGAGAGAGATAGGGAAGCAAGTGAGAAAAGAAATCCCAGACCCCTTAATGTTAGGAACACTGGAGCAGCACAATGCTAAACTGCTGGAGTGCAACGTGTATGATTCTGACAAGACTTTACAGTATAAATGGAAAAATGAAGAAATTCATCACCTGATGTCAAGGCGCATACCAGGTAACTGAAAAGACTTTACCAGTGGACATCAAACTGAAGCTTCCGACACGAACAGTCGTATATAGCAGATATGAATGTCCCTTTTGGGGCATGCAGGTTTTGTTGCCACTGTTACCGGTGGCACACCCAAGTAAGGCGGGAGAGGGTAATAAGAAGGAGGAGGAACACACTACACCCGTGGAAGCTACACATGTTACTGTGTGTTGATGCAATGTCAGTAATAGGATATTAAGATTTTTGTGTTTTATTTGACAGTTCCTGCTATGTTGGGCTGCTAGTATAGTTCCTCAAGCTCTTGGTTGTATCTGATCCTCCATTCCCCTGTATCTGCATCCAGAACTGGACCGAAGATCTTCCAAAGCACTTTTCTCTCAAAAACAAGGAGCTTATGGAAGTCCTGTTTCCGGATACTCCATGTCTTACAGCCATATAGAACAACAGGCTGGATCAGGGTTTTGTACAATCGGATCTTCCTGCTTGTATTCTGGCATTGATCTCTGCTTCACATGACGAGTTCTCAGTGAAAAGTGCCCCTAGATGGCCTCGGAAGCTCCTGGATTTCACACCTACAGGAAAGAGACCGCCAGGGAGACCCAAGAAGCATTGGAGGGATGGACTCCATGAAGATTTAAACCAAGTGTCAATAGATGTGAACGGATGGCAGATAGCAGCAATGGACAGAATACAGTGGAGGAGGAAACTTGTAGATGCGTGGGGTCCCCTGGACCTGATCACGTAGTAGTAGTAGTAGTAGTAGTAGTAGTAGTAGTAGTGTTTTATTTGGTGTATTTCCTCCATTATGTACCACAGCAACAAAGGTATGTGAATTTTGTGCGAATGGTGAAGATAGTAGTTGTGGTATTTTGGAACATTAGTTGTGGATGATAATGTCTGGGTTGATTTCATTTTGTGACAGGGTAATGATTATTTTGGTGGATATCATGTTGTATTCAGTTGGGTTGATTTGTCACATTGTTGGAGTAGCTTGAGGTTTATTATATTTCCAACTGAACATCAAGATGACAATGGTGGAGTTTCTGCAAATCAGGACAATGAAATACAACTGATTACACCATGAGGGGGAAACCATGCGCTGATGTCAACAGACAAACTAAGACACTGCCAAAAAGAGCAAATCACAATATGCCTGTTCCAAGGATCCACACTCCCACAGGGACATGTGAAATAGAAATATCGCAGGACAGAAGCAGAAAGATGGCTGTGGGATATCCTTGCACAGAAATCTTATTTTCAGAAGGCAGGTCCACATTGGGTATACTCCGTATGCAACCCAGTGGTGATGATCACAAATTATTACAAGCAAGGGTGAACTAAGGCTGCAGAATGGTTGGAGCTGCAGGGTAGCAATAAATGGTGCAACTTGTGACATTTCTAAGCTAACTTTTCTGCTCCTGGCAACCAGGGCTAAGATGCTCAACCTGATGTATCCACTAATGTACTTGCCTGACAAACGTTTACACATACTACCTGCCCAAAACCTGATCCTTCTGAACAATACCTTGAATCACAACCTACTTAGTTCTCTAGACGGGATGTCGGCAGTGCAGAAGTGGCATATTAACATGTAGCAAATACTTCAGCACTTGCAATAATAACACAGTAATCACCACCACAAAATCATTGTGATAGGTATCTCAACCTCAAGTACCATCTTGATTCAGGTCCTCAATTGTGCAGCCTGTATGTATCTACAGTGGAAAACTATCCATCCACCTGAACTCCTTGTCCGCCATATACCGACCAAATGGGTCACCTTTAAGAGGGTAAACAGTTGTTAAACATACCATCCCTCAGACATTGTAAACTGGACTGTGTTAACGTTAGAGCAGCTGGAGAGAGAACTTCATCTAAATGTAAAAAATGAAAATGTAATGCCTCAATGATCTGCAGATATAATACCAGATTCTGATCAAGGGAAGCGGATCTTCTAAGGAAGGGAGGAGTGTTAGGCCACGATCCTCCTAATTTAGCTCTTACCAACTACCACGCGGGCTGCCTACCACATTCTGCTGCCAGAGCTGAAAAGAAGCTGAGCCAGCATGATCAAAGCCCCTATTACAGCACTGAAGCTAACAGTTACCTCATCATGCTTGCTTCCTGGGCCCATAAGTGATGAGAAGCAGTGCCTTTTCATAACACCACTGATGTGAGCCTGTTTAAACAGTGGCTACTCTGGCCACGTAGTATCTGTTGTTGATAGCTGTGTACACCAAAAAGTATTCTATGCCAGCCGTAGCCCCATGCAGGTCATCCAATATCAACTACAACACATTGCTGTCTCCACTAGTTGCTAGCCTATAGGCCATGCCTAATCCTGATGCTGCTGAGAGCTGAACTGGTGCTTCCCAGCTGGAGCCTACTGCCGACATCAAATAACTCCAGGGTGCCCTTCAGGGGTCCTTGGTTTGCAGTCCTCACTAAGGTGCCACCCACGACCCGCACCTGACTTGCTGCTGAGCCACAACCTGCCCTGGTGCACACGTTCTGCTACTGTAGACCCATGTTCACAGTCCACTAATGCTCCATCCAGTGTCCCGGAATAATGAGGCAGCACGCCTATTCTCTCTGGTGTCGCCTGGTGCCAAGGGCTGCACTCAAAGTGTTTGACACTGCTGGTAGCGTGACCAGTGCTGGACCAGCTGTGCAGCATCAACATCTGAGATAGCATCACTGGGATCTGGTTAACACACAAGGCCGCCATGCTGTTTTATCTTACTGAGAGAAGCTACTGTAGCTGCTACTACACAACACCTTGTTTTGCTGCAGGTCTCTACCACAGTTGTACGAATTCTTCTGAATAGCTCATGTTGTTAGCACGGCATCGGTGATTCCACAACAGTTCGGTAACTTGTTCTTTGTATCTGCTGCCTAGCCTACCATTCTGCACATCATTGTTGTATCATATTCCAGGGTCAACAATATCCAGACCTTCCTGACCCACAAATATAATGAAATTTACATACTGCTGCTACATGTATTGATTTTTAATTATTTTGCATAAAATATGTTTCTTAATTCTCAGAATCACTAATAAAAAATCGGAGACTATATTTTGATAATGTTATTTGAGCACTACCTGTGTACACTTGGGTTCTTTAAAATTGCATAAGACTTTTAGAAGTTATTAATTTTTAGAATTAATAGGTATGTTCAAATGTTGTTGTTGTTGTTTTCAGCCCAAAGATTGGTTTGATGTAGCTCTCCATACTACTCTGTCCAATGCCTCTTCATCTCTGAATAACTGCTGCAGCATTCATTCATTCATTTGAACCTGCTTACTGTATTCATCTCTTGGTCTCCCTCTATGTTTTTAGCCCCCACATTTCCCTCAAATACTACAATGATGAATCCTTGATGTCTCAGAATGTGTCCTATCACCTGATCCCCTCTTTTAGTCAAGTTATGTCACAAATTTCTTTTCTCCCCAGTTCTATTCACTATCTCCTCATTAGTGATCTGATCTATCCATCTACCCCTCAGCATTCTTCCATAGCACCACACTGTCTGAACCATTTATAGTTCAAATTTCACTTGTTCCAGACAAGGCTACATTCCATACGTGTACCTTCAGAAACAGCTTCCTAACTCTTAAATTTACAAGGCCAATCCCAAAAGTAACTTATGTTTTTGCCTGCAACAATGGGAAAGTCTAATGTGGCCACATTGTTGTCTTAGAATTTTTCTGTTCAGTCAGTTCCAGCTGTGACAGTATGAGGTTCTTATCATTTACAGTTATTTCAAAATAAAAGTTTTAAATGTGTACCACAATTGAAAATCACACAACTTGTAAAGTGTGGTTGGTAATAAGACTTTTGTTGGCAAAAAACCATAAACTGACTGAAATTTATCAGCAACTATGTGAAGTGTACGGAAATAATGTAACTACTGAAGGTGAGATGTGCCTATGGTGCATTAGGTTTAAAAGAAGTTGAACTAATGTTAATGGTGAAGAGGGACGTGTACGACCAAGCTTTGTAACTGATGAACTGGTCACAAAAGTCGATGAAGAGATTCAAGAAAACTGCCAATTTACAATGATGGAGCTCTTGTTTAGTTTTCCAAAAAACTTCATTACGTTTGTTGCATCAAATCATTGCAGAGAAGCTACAATATCAAAAATTTTATACTAGATGTGTACCAAAAATCTTGACAGAAAACCACAGAACCACAGTATGGTTGCATCATTGACATTTCTGGATTGTTACAAAAATGGCTTGGTTGAACTGTAACTGGAAACAAGACTTGGGTCAAACATTTGAACTGCGAGATTAAATTGAAGTCTACGGAGTAGGGGTACACAAATTCCATCCAAAAACCAAAAAATGCTTGCAAATGTTGTCTGCAAGAAAGATTATAGTGACTGTCTTTTGGGACAAGAAAGGTCTGCTTCTTGTAAATTTGTCAAGGCGCAACAACAAACTCTGTGACATATTGTCAAACTTTGGAAAACTTAACAAGAGCATTTCAGAATAAGTGTAGAGGAAAGACAAGCTCAAAAATTTTGTTCTTGCATGACAATGCCCGAGCACACATGACGAATCACACTTGATAAGTATTCATTGCTTTCATGTGAGAGATGTTTCCTCATATGCCATATAGTATCTTGCACCCAATGACTACCATTTGTTTCCAATCAGGAAGACCTGACTAGTAACACAGCACTTCGATGGCGACAGAGAACTGTGAGAGTTCGTGACTAACTTCTAGTATTTAAGTGTCGCTTTCAAATTAATAAAACATACTTTTTTCCCTATACTTTTCTTTAAACCTCAAGTGGGCGTGGCTATGTATAAAGTGCACCAATCAGAAATAACATTGTCTTGTGCTACTGCATTCTTGTTTTACAACTGCTAGCCCATACCTATTCCTTCATTATTGCTTCAGTTAATACAGTGATAAATTGAACAATGGAAAATACAAGATGGAATGTAACAACATTATGAAAAGGAAAGCTACTACTCACCATATAGCGGAGATGCTGAGTCACAGATAGGCACAACACAAAGCTTTCGGCCAACAAGGCCTTTGTAGAAAACAGATAACCCCCCCCCCCCACACACACACACACACATGACTGCAGCCTCTGGCAGCTGAAGCCACACTGTGAACAACAGGAGTAGTGCATTATGGGAGTGGCACCCCCAACCAGTTGCCACTCCCATCATGCACTGCTGCTGTTGCTCACAGTGTGGCTCCAGCTGCCAGGGGCTGTAGTCATGCATGTGTGAGGAGTTTTTATTTTGTTTGTTTGTGTGTGTGTGTTTGTTTTTCTTCGACAAAGGCCTTGTAGGCTGAAAGCTTGTATTGCGACAGTCTTTTTGTTGTGCCAATCTGCGACTCAGCATCTCCGCTACATGGTGAATAGCAACTTTCTTTTTTGTAACAGTGATAAATTGTATTTCATACCATCCAAATGAGTAGCAGTAATATAAAATAAACAGCGAGCAAGATGAGAAAAAATTAACGTTCAGTGGAAAAAAAAAAAAAAAAAAAAAAAAAAAAAAAAAAAAAAGGCCCCCAGATGCTCCGAGTGGATCATTACTGGGGGTAACAATTGTATGAGGCAACAGAGTGATTCAATGAGGTTTTTTTTTTATTATTGTTTAATTAAACATTGAGTTAGCTCATATATTATAAGTTTATTTTATTGTTGTTGAATGAAACTACGATTAAACTGTGACTCTGGTCATACATGTTTACCCTGGTAACATAAAGCTTGCTCGTGTTATGAAAATCTGTGTGTCCGCTCGAGGGTTAAATAGCAAAATGTAATCTACATTCTGGATGATCCCTCGTATATTTGATGTTAACAAATTTCTCTTTGTTTTTCTTGCAACGAGACTAAATCTACACATATACCCTCCAAGCTGCCATATGGTGCATGACAGAGGGTACCTGGTACATTGCTAGTCATTTCGTTTCCCGTTCCACTCGCAAATAGAGCAAAGGAAAAACAACCGTCTATATGCCTCCATATGCACCCTAATTCAGACGCCGTTTGGAGTAGTGGTCTGAATTCCTTACTCAGTTCCAGTCTGCCATGCTAATCATTCTTCTTCACCTACAGTTGCATCTGGACCTGTAAGAGGCTGTTCCCCAACTAATGTCCTTACGTCATCAAATCAACAAATTCGCAGATGTCAGTTTAAGTTATATGAGAGTTGGAACTTTAATAGTGGCAACTATTTATTTACAGCTCATACAAAATAGATACATGTTTCAAAGTTTTACTATCCTTTCAAAGTAGTCACCAGCATTGCGCATTACCCATTGCCAGCGATGTGGAAGTCGTAGGATACTCTTAGCAGTGTCAGTTGTGTTGAAAGTTCAAGCGGCGCGGTCTATTGTCTGATGAATTTGTAGCAGTTTTGAAGTGAATGCCAATGAAGTGTTTTCTTCAGTTTGGAAATCGAGATGAACTTACGAGGGTTTAAGTTAGGGGAGTGCAGTAGGTGGTGTAGCACTTAGCACACCCATCAGTCAAACAAATCAGTAACAGCTTGCATTGTACATGCTTGAGCATTGTCCTACAAAATGATGGTCATGTCCTGCAGAAAGTGTCATCACTTCTGTCTCTATGCTGTTCTTTTTCGGAACACAACCTATGACCAGCTTAGAGACAGAAGTGATGACACTTTCTGCAGAATCTGACCATCATTTTGCAGGACAATGTTCAAGCACATACAGTGCAAGCTGATACTGATTTGTTTGACTGATGGGGCTGCTAAGTGCTACACCACCTACTGCACTCCCCTGACTTTCCCTCGTAAGTTCAACTTGATTTCTAAACTGAAGGAAACACTTCATTGCATTCGCTTCAGAATTGCTACAGATTCGTTGGGCAATAGATCGCACCACTCGAACTGTCAACACAACTGGCACTGCTAAGAGTATCCTACACCTTCCACATCGCTGGCAATGGGTTATACACAATGCTGGTGACTACTTTGAAGGTCAGTAAAACTTTGAAACACATATCTATTTCGTACAAGCTGTAAATAAATAGTTGCCACTATTAAAGTACCAATCCTTGTATATTCTTCAATATCACAAAAAAATGTTTCACATTAGTATCTTTCAGAACACCAGATTAGTATTACAACTGCTGAGCAGATAATGTTCCCTATGTGACAGATCACACCCTAGGCTTAATTCAACACAATTTTAGATTTCCACACAAAGAACATGCCTTCATGCGTTGTTGTCCATGGTACTATTCCATAGCTGACCCTATCTCTGGCATGGCACCAGCACAAAGTTATTGGCCCCACATCACAGCAGGCGGCCATGTTTTAACACATCTGTACTGCCCCCCTCCCCCTCCCCCGACAAAAGGCTTCCATAGATTACTCCATAAGAAATTTTCTGACTCATTTTGCTGGCTAAGCTAAATCTTGAGCATCACATGATATTTCCTAAAAAAAAATAGCCTGTGACACTACATATCCAACCACACCGGGAAAGGGTGAAGGGTGTTGAGATCATTTATTTACATTGAGCTTGTACTGCTTCTTGCTTAACTTATGCCTTTTTAATATTTTACTATCAAGACTTTGTGTGACACTTAACACACATTTCAACACTACCCAGGTTGTTACATTCTTTTGAGAAAAAGAGAAAACAGGAACTTCATTATTCCCCTTTAGTTTATTTTTGCTAGCTTTGTATGTGCATTTTTCAGATTATTTTTCTTTCAAATTTATTTTTCATCTCCTGTATGAGGAACCATATTACACACCATTTCGGAACCTGTATGAGCCCATTCACTTACATTCCTTTACATTATAATATACAACTCTTTCATTATTCTCCTGCAAAAATTATCATTATGATTAATGCTGTTTTCCATTTGGAGAATGCTTTCAGAATACTGTCTCTTTATTTTTTTTATTTTTTATTTTTTAATAAAATCTGATATATTACCTTCATTCAGAGAGTAAAATACTCCTTCATTACTCATAATATCTGATGGGCCTGTGTCTTATATAAAATGTATTCTATTCCTTATAACAGTACAGGTCATCTCATCCAAGAGTCCATCTTATCTAGGCAAAGGCCACCTCATCTGTGAATGCACCTACTCCCTCAGCCCTCCTTTTTTAAAAAAATTATTTTATGGTCGAGGCCATCCCTTCTCTTGGTTCACCTTGCCTATCCCACTGCCCTTAATGCTATTTTGTGGAGTACTGAACTCCTTGTCAACACCGTTTATTTTGCATCACATCCTCCTATGTAACACTATCCTTAAATTATTTATTTTGACCTTCAATATTTCATATTCTTCCACCCAATAGGCTTACATTGTTGTTCTCCTTTTAAGCGTTCTGTGTTACCTTCCAATCAATGGAGTTGCTTTGTAGTAATACCAAACTCCTTCCCTCCTGTTGCTCGATTTACTGTTATCTGTACATTTAAGATGTTAGCACATCATTCGATTACTTCTAAGGGACTGGGTTATTTTTCTAGTATCTCTCCCCCCCCCTCCCCCCCCCCCCCCCAACTCTAATAAAACAAAAATATATGTACACCCCCACTTCCTTTTGGAAGGGGCCCAAAGAAATAGTCTGCTGTCAAATCATATAATAACCTAGATATTTTTGGGTACCACTTGTATCTTGCACCTGAATTAATTTTCTTTACTTTTTGGCAAATTCTACGAGATCTAATTATATTAATAACCTTTCTACTTAAGTTCTTAAAATAGGAAAACTTTATCATATGTTTAATACATTTTCTGATACCAAAATGTCCATACCCATTGTGTATACATCATACTAAGTTGGAACCTGTCTTTTAGGGAATACACAATTTCCAGTGACTGAAATTTTCATCATTTCTCCAAAACAAAAGTCATTAGGAATTTTCCATAAGTTTGTTTCTTTACTTGGCAAAGCTTTTTGTTGCACTACTACCCATTTTTCACTAAAGTATGTCAGTTGAGATATTTTGTTTAAACTCATCATCTGTATTTCAGATGATCTGTATTTCATGAAATTCAGTGCAAAGATGGACCCAGGTCCTTCCTATTTTGTTACTGTACTCATTCCTAGTGGCAGTTACACTAATGTGTCTGGCACTACACTCAGAGATCCCTTTGTTTAGTGTACACCTATTTCATATTCTTGTAAGAATAATACCCACTGGTTCAGATGACTATGTAGTAGTCTACTTTCCATTAAGAACACTAAGGTCTGATTGTCTTTGTATGTCTCCATCTTCAAACCAAGAACACTAAGGTCTGACTGTCTGTTTATACCTCCATCTTCAAACCCCATATCAACATTTGAAATTTTTGTACACTCAAAATTATTGCCGGTAGTTCCTTTACTGTTGCTGTATAATTAACTACATGTTTTTTTAAGCTTCAGCTGGCCCATGCTATGGTATGAGTACCTAACTCTTGGTCTCAGCAACCTTGAAATAATTAACAAGTGATTCCATAATCTGATGCATCTCTAGCAAACTTGAAAGATTCATTCATATTTGGATGTTTGAGTGTAGGGACTTCAACTAATGCTTGCTTAGAATTACTGAAAGATTCTGAAGTTCCTTTTTCCCAACTCCAAACTGCTCACTGTTGTAACAAAGAAGTCTCGGATCATTCATTGGTTGTCCTTTTAAAATCATTTCTAGACTCCAGCTAGCCATAGAAACGAGTGCAACTGTTTCATATTTTGAGGTTCTGAACATTCCGTTATTGCTCTTATTCTATCAGTGTTGGTTTATATACTTTCAGCTCCCACAGCGTGTTGAAGAAATCTAAGTTCACTTATCCCAAAATGTGATTTAGATAACTTGATAGTAATACTATTTTCATAGACCTTACTCAAAGTTCTGTTAAGTAAATTACCATGGTTGTTCCACGTTTTGGAAATTAACAACATATCAGCAACATAAATTGTCAAATCTTTCAATAACTCATTATGTAGGGCTTCATCGAGTGCTCAATAGTCCGCCTCAATACCTGAGCGATCAGTGCGATGGAATGCCATGCAAAGGGGCCTGGGTTCGATTCCGGCTGGGTCAGAGATTTTCTCCGCTCAGGGACTGGGTGTTGTGTTGACATCATATATATCGTCCCCATCAACATGCAAGTCACCAAAGTGGTGTCAACTGAAAAGACTTGCACCATGCGACCGGTCTACCTGACAGGAGGCCCTAACCACCCGACATTTCATTTTTCATGAACACCAATAGTGCAATATTTAAACCAAATGGTAGTACTTTAAATGGGTATGAATTTCCTTCAAACAGGAAGGCAGTAACCAGTCTGGAACCTACATGTAGTTTCACACATTCTGTTTCATGTGTCAATTCCACACTTTCAAATGTAGAACTAACCATATTCCTCCCATGGTTTCGCTAACAACTAGTAATGGATTATCAGGCAAACTCTTCCTCCTTTCAATTATTCCATTATCTACCATTATACAAATTTCCTCTTCTACCACCCATCTTCAATTTAAGGGAACAGGGTACGGTTTACAAAAGAATGGTGTAATAGCTTTCATTTATTTTACACACATAATCACCATGTACTCCAAGTTTGTCCAAAAATACCTTTGGCACTTGGACAGAATTGGAATACCTCTTGTTTCTTTACATCATTTAACACCTTCGACTCCTGAGATTTTTCTCCATTTGCTCCAATGATTCTATATCACTTAATAACATGGATTCTTTTTCAGTTAATACTGAATGTGTTGCTAATCTCCAAGAGGCATGACAGACTGTTTGGTTCTCTTCCCTCATTACTTTTAAACAACACTTTATGCATAGGATTTCCAGTGTACAACAATATTTCTTCTTTTCTGAAGTCTAAGTTAACTTTATAAGTAATCAACCAGTCAATGCCTAAGAGTATCTCTACTTTTATGTTACATACTACTAACAAATTCAATTTTGTAGTCCTGTCTTCCTCAGCTGCGTGTAATATTACAGTATACTGATAATTTTTACTTTATGGACCATTTGACTACAACTGAATGAATTACAATTTTCATGCCACATGCGTTTCACCTTAATTTTCTGCAAGGCATCTTCAGTAGCCTGGACTATGTGCATATTTTTGCTATTTTGTTTACATTTTAGTCAGTGTGCCTATAGGTTATAAACAGTGGTGGTGGTTTGTTTTTGCTATTACGTGGTAATACCTTGAACTGTACTTACAGGTTACGAGGGCAATTCTCTACATATTATGCTCCTGTTGCATTTTTGATGTTGTTCCTCTTCTTATAAATGCCAATTTGCGTTTTTTCCCCCACATTTCACAGCACTATGAACTGAACACTAGCGAAGGGGGGTGGGGGGGGGGGGGGGGGGGGGGGGGGGGGGGGGGGGAGTTCTTTTTTCTGGTTGTGTGAGGGACGATTTTTAACTTATCATTTCTTTTATAAAGTGTAGTAGGGATCCTGTGCTGATGTATGTGTGTGTGTGTGTGTGTTCATTTATCACATGTTTGTTTTCAGTGGTGGCTTTCTGAAGGTGGAAGTTTTCTTGCATCTGTATAAGATGTTTGTCATGGTTGCTTATTCTCATTATTTTCATTTCTTGTTTCATGTTTGTAGGATGGTGGTTATGGTGTTTTAAATGTTCTGCAAACGTGGAATGGTTTGTTTTGTACTTCCAATTCCTAATATGTTCTTTGTATCGTGTTTTAAAATTCCTGCATTTCATGCCTATGTGTACTGCAACACAACTTTGACATTCAAGTTTATATATTCCTGATTGTTGGAAATGTCCCTCTGGGTAGCTGGTTGGCTTAGGTGTGGTTGGAGGGTTTGCCTAGTCTTGTATGCCACTGAAAAGGCCTTGCAGAAAATAGAGGCGAAATGCGTAAGGCACAAAAACTGTGTTTCATTCAGTTGTAGTCAGATGGTCCATAAAGTAATACTACTAGCAAAATTTGCATAAAACAACAGTCACCAATTTTGATTGGTAACCTTGCTTCCCATTTAATTACTTTTCCTTTGGTATCAGTTATTTATATTATATATATTTATCTTATATATACTCCTGTCACTGATAATTTAGGACACTCATCGGTGGACTGCAGTTTGGTTAAGAATTCTTGTGATATTAGTGATACCTCACTGCCTGAATCTATGCAAAAGTAAATTTTACTGTTAAAAATTTCTCCTGCTGCTACTGATTCATGTGGTTCTTCTTCCTCTGTAACTTCTTTGTGCAAAAGATACTTTCTTGTTGGTATCTTGCATATGAAAGCAGTGGGTTTTCTTACATAATATCCTTATGTTGTGTTACAACATTTCAGTCCTGACCTTGGTCCCTACACTTGTATTCTTTCCAATAACTGGGCATCTGTCCTATTTCATCAACATATCTTGATATGTTATATTTGTCACTTTTACAGCCACTATGTTTCCAGCTTGATTGGATACAAACATGTGATGGCACATTTTGTTATTCCTGCTTACTTTTATTAATCCTCTGTTTTGCAGCATTATTGACCCTGCAAAAATTAGTTTCTTTTCTTTTCAGAAACCTATTTGAGTGTTGGTTGCTCTCATGTGCCTCTTGAGATCTGTTGTCCCTTGATATGAATTCCCCTCTTTCCGTATTTAAAGAATCTAAACCTCCAATGATAGGTAAATGATTGTTTACTGTTGACCAACCTCCATACCATACTTCTTTCTAGCAAAGCAAGTGAGTCCCTCAACAGCACTTTTAGTAAATTTGTTTCCTCAAATCAGTTATCTAAATGTCACTCTATATATTTCTTATAACTCCCCCAAGAATTGTTATGATATTTAGAGTTAAGCTTTCTTTTAAAACTTTCTTGAAAGTTGTCCCATGATTTGAATTCTTCTGAACATGCAGTACTCCATTCAGCCGCATCTCCTGTCAGATAACTCAGTGCAAAATCTATCTTTTTGGAATCCTCCCTCCTTTGAGGTAAGACTCATGAGAATACTTGTAAGAAATACATGTGGCATTTGCCTCCATCTGGTTTAAATTTAGGGAACTGCTTTGCAAAATTTATGCTGCTTCCTAACTGAAGCTCTTCTAAGAGGTCATTTGATACCTCACTGCTATTGAGCCTTACGCTTTTTTCTAGCTCTGCCTTTGTTTTCTCTATCTCACCCCACAATTTATAAAACTCTTGTTCTGTCTTCAAAGCATCTTCCTCTGAATGAGATGTGTTAGTGAACATACAATTTCATTTGTCATATCTCTGATCAACTATACCTTTTACATTTTCCTCCAAAGTAATTTCCTCACCAATCCCCAAAGTCTCTAGATGTTTTTGCATGTCTTTCACCTAATCATGTGTGTTCTGGAGTTGACATTCATTGTTTGAACTCATTTGCACTGAAGTATTATTAAAATCTATAAGTGTTCTTGTACCTCATTCTGCACTAAATGACACTATTTCTCACTTTCTTCTCCGGCCTCCCATTTATAAGAATCTAATGATTTTTATATGACTAAAATGCTATTGTTTGTTTCTACTTTCTTTTGCCTCGATTCTCTGATATGGGCATCTATATCTTTTTCCAGATTTTCTAAATTGGCCTTTGTATTTTCTATGCTAGCATAAAACTATGTTTTGGAATAGTCAATTGTTCTGCTGAACTCATTTGTGTTATCATGTATTCTTTTGCTTAAATCCTCTCTTTAACTCATTTGTTAATCCAACAAGGAAATCAGCGAACCCTATCAGTATTTCTGATGCCATGTTATATGTTGTTATTGGCATATAATCACAGATACATAATATTCTCTTAAGAATTAAGTTTTTGTTTAACCACAGATTCTCCCACTCACAATGTCACTATCATATACAACTCAATTTCCTTTGTAAATAAATTATATTTAATACTGTTGACTACCACAACACAGCACTCAAGCTACTAAAAAAACTTGTTGAGCTCTTTAGCAGATGAGCACACAACTGGACTGCAGCTGTGTGGGTTGTCTAGTGTTGGTATCGTGGAGCAAAGTCTGTTAGTCTCGTGGCATAGATTTCCCGACAAGCAATGAAAGCAGGGACAACTGCTTGCAGACAGCAAGCTGCTCGGTCAGCTGCTCCCACTTCATCACTGTCTGTGATTCATATTTCACTAACTGTCATCTTCACTATTCTTTGTATTTTACTGGTAATTCAAGGGAGTCTGAGGCTTTCACTTTTTTCCAACTACTAATAAACAATTCTTCTTGATTTCACTCTACCAAAGTAGAATTTTCTTTTTAAAGACAATATTATTGATGTCAATTGTCAAGGGCGACATTTTCCTAGAAAATAAACTGACACTACGCAGCATGCTATAACTGAGTTTCGAATTCAAAGAGTTCATCTGAACACAGGTATCCTGTCCTTCAGGATGACAATGGCAGACCACACTCAGGCGCTCCAATATCTGCAACAATCTGACACTTTGGGTTCACTGTCATCGATCATATTCCATACGTTCTTGACTTGGTCCCATTCAATTTTCATTTGTTTTCACAACTTAAAGAACACCTTTTTAGGACTTCACATTGATAGTGAAGAAGTGGCGCAAGCAGAGGTGAGGTTGTAGCTCTGTCGACAAAATCAAACATTCCACAGTGACAGTATCAACAAACTGGTCTCTCATTGGGAGAAAAGTGTTTGTCACCAGTATGACTATAGTTCAAAAACAAAAAATGTAGACAAGAAGGATAAATATGTAGAATGTTAATAATGTTTGTTTTATTTAAAACATTTAAGAGTTTTCACATAAAAAATTCAGAGGCATTACTTTTCAGCAGGCCCTCACATTTAATCGATGTGATTGTGTCAAGCAGCAAACAACTAATATTGTATTCAAACATTACAGGATTGCTTTTCCTATGCATCTGCATGTACTTACGTTTTTCTACATTCAGTTCAAGCTGCCATTCATCACATCAACTACAAATTTTATCCCAGTCATCTTGTATATTCTTACAGTAACTCAATGACAACACCTTCCTGCAGACCACAGTGTCATCAGCAAACTGCTGCACATTGCTGCTCATCCTGTCCATCAGATCATTTATGTATATAGAGAATAAGAACAGCTCTAACACTCTTTTTTGAGGTAGTCCTGGCGATACCCTTTTCTCTGATAAACATTCACTGTCAAGGACAACATACTGGGTTCTATTATTTAAGATGTCCGCGAGCCACTCTCATATTTGGGAACGAATTGCTTATGCTCTACCCTTCACTAAACGCATGCAGTGGGATTCTGTATAAATGCTTTCTGGAAATCAAGAAATATGGAAGCTGCCTGTTGCCCTTCATGCATAGTTCACAGTATATATTGTGAGAAAATGGCAAGCCGAGTTTCACATGAGCAATACTTTCTAAATACGTGCTGATTTGTGGACAGAAGCTTCCCTGTCTCAAGAGAATTTGTGATACTCGAACTGAGAAAATGTTCAAGAATTCTGCAGCAAACTGATGTTAGGGGTATTGGTCTGTAATTTTGTAGGTCCATCTTTTTACCTTTCTCATATACGGGGGTCATCTGCACTTTTTTCCAGTTGCTTGTAACTTTTGTGCTGGGAGAAAGATTTGCAACAAATGCTAAGAAAGAGGTCAATGCTGTAGATTGTATAAACACTGTAAAAATGAACTGGGTTTACATCCAGACCTGACACTTCATATCCTCTCTGCTTTGACCATTATCAGTTAATTTACATCCCAAATAGCAAAATTCATCTATTACTTTTAGTGTGCCATTTTCTAAACTAATTCTCTTAGCATCACTTAATTTAATTCAGCAACATTTCATTATCCTTGTTTTGGTTTTGTTGATGTTCATCTTATATTCTCCTTTGAAAATACTGTTCATTCTGTTCAACTGGTCTTGCAAGTCCTTTACTTTCTCTGACAGTATTACAATGTCATCAGCAAACTTCAAAGCTTTTATTTATCCTCCCTGAACTTTAAATCCTTCACCAAATTTTTCTTTGACTTCCTTCACGGTTTGCTCAATGTATAGACTGAATAACATCGGGGACAGGCTACAACCCTGTCTCACTCCCTTCTCAATTACTGCTTTCCTTTCGTACCCCTCAACTCTTTATAACTGCTGTCTGGTTTCTGTACTACTTCACTCCCTGTATTTTATCTCTCTGCTACTTTCAGAATTTCAAAGTGTCTCCTGCTGTCAACATTGTCAAAAGCTTTCTCTAAATCTACAAATGCTACACACAGGGTTGCCTTTCCTTAACCTATCTTCTAAAAGAAGTCACAAGGTCAGTATTGCCTTCTTTGGAATCCAAAATTCTCTACTGCAAGTTCGGCCTCTATAAGTTTTTCCATTCTTTTATAAATTATTTGCGTCAATATTCTGCATCCATGACTTATTAAACTGATAGTTCAGTAATATTCACACCTGCCAGCATTTGCTTTCTTTCAAATTGGAATTATTACATTCCTCTTTGAAGTCTGAAGATATTTCACCCGTCTCATATCTTGCACACCACATGAAATAGTTTTATAATGGCAGACACCTCCAAAAATATCAGTAGTTCTAACATAATCTGTCTACTCCAAGGGTCTTGTTTTGTCTTATGGCTTTTTGTTCTCTGCCAAATTCTTGTCTCAGCATCATATCTCCCATCTCGTCTTAACCTATTTCCTCTTCTCTCTCTATAGCATTGCCTTCAAGTTCATTTCCCTTGCATAGCCCCTCTAGATACTCCTTCAACCTTTCTCCAGTGATATTCAAGGATTTCGACTGGCCAGTGTCCTTTTACCTTTAGATCCTCTGCTGTCCTCACTATTGGATCACTCAAAGCTACATATCTGTCTACTACTTCATACTAGTTCTCCATCTGAGCTCTTTACAATCTTACAGATGCTTCTCTTTTCTCTAAAGGCCTCTTTGATTTTCCTGTAGACGGCATCTATCTTTTGCCCAGTTATATGTGCTTTAACAGCCTTGCATTTGTCTTCTGCACATGCCTTCTTAGCCATTTTGTACATTCTGTCATTCTCATTTTTTAGACACCTGCTTCATTTTTACACTTCCTTCTTTCATCAATTAAATTCAATATCTCCAGTGATATTCAAGGATTTCTACTGGCCACTGTCCTTTTATCTTTAGATCCTCTGCTGCCCTCACTATCTGATCTCTCAAAGCTACCCATCTGTCTTCTACTTTATTCTTTTCCCCTATTTCAGTCAACTGTTGCCTAATGCTCCCTTTGAAACTCTAAGCAACCTCTGGTTCTTTCAACTTACACAGGTCCCATCTCTATAATTTTGCAATTTCTTCAGTTTTAATCTACAGTTCACAACCAATAAATTGTGTTTAGAATCCACATGTGCCCCTGGAAATGTCAGGCAGTTTAAAATTTGTTTCTGAATCCCCCTCATTGCCCTTATCAATCAATTGGAAAACTTTCAGTGTCTCCAGGTCTCTTCCACATATACAACCTTCTTTAATGATTCGTAAACCAAATGTTAAAGATGATTAAATTATGCTCTGTGCAAAATTCTACCCTGCCTCTTTCATTACTTTCCGCCAATCCATATTCACCTAATTTTTTCCTCCTCTTTCTTTTCCTACTACCAAATTCCAATCACCACCACAATTAAATTTTGTCTCCCTTAAATATATGAATAATTTCCTTTACCACATCATACACTTCTTCAATCTTGTCGTCATCTGTGGAGTTAGTTGGCATATAAATGTGTACTACTGTGGCGAGCATGGGTTTCATGTCTATCTTGGCTACAATAATGTATTCACTATGCTGTTCGTAGTAGATTGTCTGCATTCCTACATTCTTATTCAGTATTATGTCTATTCCCACATAACCCTTATTTAATATTGTATTTATAACACTGTACTCACCTGACAAGAAGTCCTGTTACTCTTGCCACCAAACTTCAGTAATTCCCACTGCATCTAACTTCAACCTTTCCAGTTCTCTTTTTACATGTTCTAACCTACCTGCCTGATTAAGGGTTTTAATATTCAATGCTCTGACCTGTAGAATGCTAGTTTTGTTTTTCCTAGTGACAACATTCTCCTGAGTGGTCTCGGTCTGGAGACCCGAATGGGGGACTATTTTATCTCCGGAATATTTTACCCAAGAAGACGCTACCATCATTTAACCACTGCTGCATGTCCTGGGGAAAAATAATGTTGGTAGTTTCCCCTTGCTTTCCGCTTATTGCGGCCCATCTTTAGGAAACACATGTTTCTCTGGCCTCCCCATAGATACTACTTTGTTGTGTCTGTATCTACAGTAAAGCTAACTCTATCGTGGAGGCACACACGCCTCTCTGCCTCGGCAAGCTTCATGGTTAAATCTCACATCTTCAGTATCTTAAGTATTATTCTTTCTATCAAGTGGGTGTTTAAACACACTTTCACACCTCGTTTTTGTCTTTGATTATTGTCCTTTCTGACTCTGTAATTTTATTAGTTTGGATGTGTATGGGCACAGAGTGCGGCAAGTTAAGCCTCTGGCTATTGAACAGCTACTTCGCTGTCTCGACAGCAGTCTTCACTGCTGAAGATATCTGTGGTAACAGGTTTTCGACCATGCCCATCATTCAGTCAAACGTTGTCAGGAGCATCCCAAGTAACCGACATGCTGGCAACGGGAACTCTCATCTATAGGTTCTCCACCTTGGCTGCAGTACTCACCACTAGTGTGAGCTGGAACAACTTTTGCTTCCCTGTGCTGTCCACTGTCACCATCATATTTTAGGATTTCATGTGCACCAATGTGTAGAACACAGATCCAAAGTCTTCAAACTTTCTTTGAAGTGATAAAGCTGCAGCACAAAAAACTGAGAAAGACACCTTTGCCCACTTTGTCTGGAGGGGTGTAGAACAGCCACTGTTGTGTAGCCACCTCACTCATTATACTCTCACAATTTTTCACAAGTGTGAAGGCTGACCCTGACTAGGTCTTTTTCTGCAGATTTTACTGTGTGATAAGCTGCAAGAACTGCTTGCAGTTGTCTTTGACCTATGAGAAGACACATGGTGGTCTCAGTTCCTTCTGCTGAGCAGTTTGTGAGCTGAAGGTGCTAGAGCCACTCTATCATCTGCTGTGGCTGTTGGCAAGTCAGCAACCTCGTCAAGTACTGTATAGGTGCCACATGAATCACTACACTGCGACTCGACACAACCCTCTGCAGCTTATGAATGTCGTTCACTTGCCTGGCTGGCTGCAAGAGTACACCAATCTCGCTCGTCTACAACAATCCTTGTCCTACGCCCCTCATTGGGACATGGGTTGTTGGCAGCAGGGTGCTCCTTCTTGCCTTCTCTGGCACTCAATTTGGCTGGCAATTGCGGCTATCTTGAAGACATTCCCTGTTGAGGTGGAATTGCTTAATCTGCATATTCTGCTGTTCTTCCCATTGATGAGCCTCACCGAACTTCACCACAAGACACTGGTGTCAGTCAGAGTCTAGTGGTTCCCACTGATGTGCTGGAGAAGGATGGAGCGGAGTGTGGAAATGAACCAGGGCATATCAGACTAAGATCTTCTGCCACAGCTTGGTTGTGCGGGTGAAATGCCACACACTTTTTCTCTTCTTGTGCAACCGTCCTCTGTGACTTAGCAACAGGTGGAGCAGATCATGAGCCTGGCCTCACAGTTCAGCTTCTCAGCTCCAAATTGGTGATGATGATGATGTCAAGCTTCCAGGGAAAACCCATTTGTAATTAACTCTTCTGGGCTACCAGCTCCCTTCCAGTTAGCCAACTTACCAAGTGTATTCTCATTCCTCTCATTTCATCAAATGATGAGGCTGAAGTGTCATCTGCTAGGTTAGCAGACATCTCCACTTGGTTCCTCCTTGCGAAATATGTTTGCCTGTGATGAGACACAGTTCCGCAGAGCTGTGTAATATAGGAGGAGGAGCAGTGACTTTTTTCAGAGTAACTGTTCTTCTCTCAAACCTAAATCATCCTTCACTGAGCCCAACAGGTCTCTGGTCTTAGTGGGTGGACAGAATACACTTTTAATATTAAATTTCTTTAAAATTCTACCTATTTTTGACGATATGCTCCCCGCAAAAGGAAGGAATGCCAACGATTTGCTTGTATCTTCCGTTGGTTTCCGCAAAGGTCCAATCTGTAGAGCACGACAATTCTGATTGTCAGTATAACCATTCTGCTTGAACACAGCGTTTAGATGATCCAGTTCTTGTGTAAAACTGTCTGCATGTGAGATGGCGTAAGCTCTTTTTACCAATGTATGTAGGACCTCGTTGCGTTGGTACAATGGATGACAACTTTATGCACGAAGATATCGGGCTGTATGCGTGGGCTTATGATAAACACTATGTCCTAATGTCCCATTATCCCTCCTGTAGACCAAGACATCTAAAAATGGAAGTTTTCCATTCTTTTCAACTTCCATTGTGAACTTAATATTGGGATGCAGGCAATTAAAATGATCTAGAAAACGATCTAGAGCATCCCTCCCATGTGGCCATGCCATAAACATATCATCAACATATCTCCAGAAGCAAGTTGGTTTTATGAATGCCGTCTTCAGTGCCATGCCTTCAAAATCTTCCATAAACAAATTGGCGACTATGGGGGATAATGGACACCCCCACAGCCACTCCGTCAGTTTGTTCAAAGTATTTGTCATTAAATAAGGCTGTTGTGCCTGTTGCTAGAGGGCAGTTATTTTCGCACATGCACGGTGGACATATGGTTAGTGTATAAAGGAACCACCGCGGTGTGTTTGATTTCAGTTCCGGCGAGATAGTACGATGGCCTACTCACGTGAAGATGGCGGCCAGGTGACAAAATGTTGTGGCTGGAGACCCGATATGAATACAACCACTAATAAAGTTACTTCCACTTTTGGAAATTGTTTTCCCCTAAAGGTAACTCAAATCATACAGAAGACAAAAAACAAACCATGGATCACACAAGGAATAAAGATATCATGTGGTACAAAAAGGAGACTGTATGTATTATCTAGGAACAGCTCTGATGTCAGCATTGTAATGTATTACAAAGAATAGTGCAAAATATTGAAGCATGTAATCCAGTAACTGAAGCAGCTTTATTATGAGAAAAAGATAAATAGATTAGGCAACAAAATAAAAACTTTATGGGATATAGTGAAGACATAGAGACAGGTGGGGCCAAAAAGGAAGAGGAACAGATAGCTCTAAAAATAAATGAGACACTGGTAACAAGTGCATGTAGTGTTGCAAACCTCTTAAACAAGTACTTTATTTCTGTTACTGACAGCTGGGGTTATTAGGTTCAGTGAACAGTGCAATTGAGTATTTGAGACAAGTCTTTAAAAATAACTCGAGTAAAATCAAAATGACACACACATCTCCCAAAGTAGTAGGTAGCATCCATCATAAAATTCTTAAATTTTAAGTATTCTAGTAGGTATGATAACACATTAACAAAGTTAATCAAAGAGTGCTCATGCGAGTTGAGTTCTATCTTAAGTTATTTGTGTAATCAATCTCTTATCAGCGAAAAATTTCCAGACTGGCTAAAATATGCTGAAGCTAAGACTCTTCACAAGAAAGGGGATAAGGAGATACCATCAAACCATCAACCAATTTCATTTTAGCCGGCGTTTCCAAAAATATTTGAAAAGGTTGTGTTCAAGTGTCTCCTTAAGCATGTGACTGCAAATAATATATTGTCAAAGTCACAGTTCGGGTTTAAGGGTTCTGATATAGAGAAAGCTACTTACACTTACAGTGAGAATGTAATTAATTCATTAGATAATAAATTAGAGGCCACTGGCATTTTCTGTGAGCTATCAAAAGCCTTTGACTGTGTGAACCACAGAATACTCTTAAGTAAATTAGAATATTATGGTGTCAGCAGCAATGCTGTGAAATGGTTTGAGTCTTACCTAACTAACAGGAAATAAAAGGTGTTGTTGCAAAATACCTGCGCAGTACGCAGTCAGTCTTCATCTGATTGGGAATTAAGTACATGTGGTGTTCCTCAAGGTTCCATCTTAGGTACATTGCTTTTTCTTGTGTACATTAACGACCTCTTGTCTATTACATTGGCAGATGCTTTCTTGGGTACGCTGCTTTTTCTTGTGTGCATTAATGACCTCTTGTATGTCACATTGCCAGATGTTAAGTTTGTTTTGTTTTCAGATGATACAAACATTGCATTAAGTAGCAAGTCAAGTGCAGATTTAGGAATAGCTGCTAATTAAATTTTTACTGACATCAATAAATTGTTTAAAGCAAATTCACTGTCATTAAACTTTGAAAAGGCCCACTACATGCAGTTCAGAACCTGTAAGAGATTTCCTTCCAGCATATTTATAACATATGAAGACATGCAGATCGAGGAGGTTGACAGTGTTAAATTTCTGGGATTACAACTCGATAATAAATTCAGTTGGGAAGGGCATACCACAGAACCACTTAAGTGCCTAAACAAGTCTGTACTTGCAGTGAGAATGATGTCAGACATAGGAGATATAAATATTTAAAAACTTGCATACTCTGCTTTCTGTCATTCTATTATGGCATATGGGATCATATTCTGGGGCAACTTATCAAACCGAGCAAAAGTTTTTACAGCGGAAAAAGCGTATAATTAGATCCATTTCTTGTGTAAATTCAAAAACATCATGTAGAAATCTTTCAAGGAATTTGTAGTCCAACCACTGCTTCTCAGTACGTTTATTCCTTACTGAAATTTGTTGCAATTAATATATCTCTATTTCCAACCAATAGATCAATACATAGTATCATTAGTAGGAATAAGAACAATCTACATAAAGACCAAAAATCATGTACCATGATCCAAAAAGGGGTCCAATATTCAGGAACACACATTTTCAATACATTGCCAGCAACCATTAAAAACTTGTTTCAGATAAAGCCTAGTTTAAACAGAGCTTGAAAGACTTTTTGATACGCAACTTCTCCTACTCTATACATAAATATCTTAACTAGGATTGCTAGACCAGCTTCAGTAAAAATGTCTGTTAGATTTCAGTTTTGACAGCATTTGGCCACAATAGTTGAGATTAGGTATTTTGTGCGTGATAAATTTACTAAACTTGGGTAACAACGTTTCATGCTGACAGTGCATTAATTAATATTCGCAGTTTACTGTAATGTATTCACCTATTTTGACAATCTCCTGACAAATGATCAGGGTAGTATGTACTATATACAAATGTTTTCTGTTTTTGATGATATACTTTTTGACATGTTCTTCACCCAAGAGAATCATCTCCTTTTTTGAGTCTATGGAACGAAAACTGAATCTAATCTGTACATGTTGAATGGCTTTTACACAATGTCTTATCTGGCTTTGGATTTGGTGTCACTAATATTTCATGTTCTGTTACTAAATATTTTGATCTTCGTACCACACAATCTAAACAGAAAATTCTTTCATGGTTTTCCTTATATTCCAGCTCTCTGAAAGTGCTGTCAAAATTTATATTTTGTCACACATACATTCTGTATTGTGAAACTTAAATCTTCACTGGGCTATGATTTCCTTTCCCATAACTATGCAGCAACACTGAGGTTCCTTTTCAATATTTCCTTTGGGTACTTTTTCTAACACTGAAGCCTCTTTTTTGTTCACAGTAGATTCACCTAAAGACTGAAGGCTAGTATTTAAAGAATCCAGTGACAGATACGATGTGAATTCATCTTCACTTAACACCTTTTCTGGGAGTACCTTGCACAGCTCAGGCAACACCTGCTGTGGTTGACGTGTTTTGTGATATTTTCTTTGTACAAATGCTGTAAATTTTTCTAGCTAATAATTCTTTACGACACTTGTTTACCATTCCATCTTGAACATTCCACAAATTCTTCTGTACTATTACATGATCTTCTTTTCTAAATGGATTGCAACAGTACAGTTTTGACTGGAAATCCATTTTTCACGAACTACAATTGAATACTACTCACAGTACATGAACGCTGCAATTTGTGTAAACAAGCCCGACCCTTGGAACAAGCTATGATGAGTGGTTGAAACAAGTGTCTCTGGCTGTCCACAACAAGAAATTTTCACCAATTTGTCAGAATAGAAGTGACTGCTATTGTCTGCTGTTCTGAAAAAATCCAGATACAAAACTGCATAGTGCATTTTATTAGCGAATGAGGTAGACGAAATAAATTTTTTGTCATGATGCCTTTGTTGTACATCTTGATATTTATTTATCATTTTTTAGCATCACGCTGGAGCATTAAACACACACACACACACACACACACACACACAAAATGTATCAAAATGGATGGCGCAAACTTACACAGCTGAAAGTACACGATAATAGAAGCACAAATGTCAAGTGAACATGGGCCCTAAAACACATACGTTAAGAGCTATGAGATACTCTTGATTTTCAATATTGTGAAACAAATCTCTTCTACTGCAAGTTCTTTGATTTCCATGTTTTGGGAAGTGGTAGTATGGACCAAACAAGAAAAAAGTGTCCAGTAAACATGTACTCTAAAATGCATACCTTAATAGCTATGAGCACCTGTTCATCTTCGGTACTTTGGAACACAACTTTTCTAATGAACAAGTGCTCATAACTTTTAAGGTATGCATTTTAGGGCACATGTTTACTGGACATTTTTTTCTTGGTTTGGTCCATACTACCACATCCCAAAATATGGATCAAGCAAAGAGCTTGCAGTAAAGAGATTTGTTTCACAATATTGAAAATCAAGAATATCTCACAGCTCTTAAGGTATGTGTTTTAGAGCCCATGTTTACTTGACATCTGTGCTTCTATTAACGTGTACTCTCAGCCACTAAAGTTTGTGCCATCCTTTTTGATGCAACCTGTATATACACATATGCGAACATTCTTAGAAACCAACCATGCTGCATACTGGTGTAAGACTCTGCTCATTAGCTTTTCGATTATACAAGTTTCATTGCTGCATCTAGATTACAACCAGAATTATAGTCATATATGTTGAGAGAGACATGTAAATTTCACTCAACTTTCAAACTTAGTAGATCTGTAACTTTCTTCACACTTGTCATTTACCTCTGTAGAATGGTAGTTTTCCATCTTTTATCTGGATCACTGAATGTATCAAATTTGAAAGAAATCTGAGTGAGCCGGGTTAAGTGGTGGGTACAATTGACATAGAATTACTGCCGCCCCCCCAGTATTTTGGAGTTGCACAATTTTCCAGTTTTCCACTTTCTCAAGAACTGTTTAAACTCCTTTTTTGCTCCCTTGTTTCTCAAATGAAAAACATATATTTGTGATTCCAGTGGGTTAGGCTTTTATTGGTACCTTTCTAAGTAAGTCTGCCAACTGTTTCTCCCCTACTGCATCAAATTCCTTGCCTTGTGCAGTGATGACAAAGTCATCAGCATAGACAAAACTTCGAGTCCCTTCGGGTAGGTGTAGATCATTTCTATAGAAGTTTACAAAGACAGAGCTAGAACACTTACTTGAAGAAAGTCATTTTCCTGTTTCCTCCATCTGCTTCTCTGGCGTTGGAATTCTCTAGCAGATGATTTGCTTCTTAAGGAGATTTTGGACCATACAGGTTAAGAAATAGTCTTTTGTTAAATGGCAGAATTTTCCTAATAAAACATGATGGTTCACAATATCATAGGTAGTTATCAAACCAATGAAGGCAGCTTCTTCAATAAGGTTTCTAGCGTACCCATCTTCTAGACTCTAGGTGTTGGGCATGACTTGGGTTGTTTGGGGGAAGAGACCAAACTACGAGGTCATTGGTCTCATCGGATTTGGGAAGGCTGGGGAAGGAAACCGGCCATGCCCTTTCAAAGGGACCATCCCGGCATTTGCCTGGAGCGATTTAGGGAAATCACGGAAAACCTAAATCAGGATGGCTGAACGCTGGATTGAACCGTCGTCCTCCCGAATGCAAGTCCAGTGTGCTAACCACTGCGCCACCTCGCTCGGTGTTGGGCATGACTGACTGACTGATTGATTGGGATGTGCACATTTTTCCTGCCCTATAGATTGCTTGTTCTGAGATTAGGAATGGGTTAATCTTAGGATTAGCCTTTCTAACACCTTGTAAATGTGGGATAACAGAAAAATCAGCTGATAGCTTTTTGGGATGCTTCACTCTTTGCCAGTTTTAATATGGCTATGACCTTAGTTCTCCTCCATATTTTTGGAATTTCACGGGATTGGACACTGTTAATCAACAACTGTATCAGCTTTTTCTTTGTGACCAAAATCTTTAATTTGCTCAATTCATACATCATCCAAGCCAGCTGCCTTCACTCATACTACATTCCCATAAAGCCAAACCTAATTAGTCTAACATGAAAGGTTTGCAAAAATCTGTTTTTTTAAATAATGTTGTCTTACAATTTTTGTGTGCTTTGGTGGAAGTAATTGGTTTGCCATTTAATAAACATTAATCTATTGCTCCTCTTGAGCTTGGGATACAGAAGACAGCGTAGCTTGTGCTGTCTGAAGAGTTTGCTCACTGCAATGTTTATAGTAGTATTTTAGCATGGCAGTTGTTTCAATTTTCATTCTTAACAGATAGCTTCTTCTGCAGCCTCTTGGAATACCTGTCCTTGAGTAGTATTTTACAGTGTCCACAAAGTCTGCATGTTCCCCAGGTTTGGAGGGACTGCACTAATCTATTAACTGAGTGTAACAGATTTATCTTTTCTTTTTCTTACTACAGCCTTCTCAATTTGTAACTCCTTTTACAACAAACTTGTTGAAACTGTTTATGAACATTTCTTACCTCCTCGATACTATTCTTTTACTCATTTCACATTCTTCTTTTACTCATTTCACATTCTTGACAGCTGTGCTTCATTCTGGAATACACAGAACATCACAGGCATCCTGACTCGGTTTCTACATTCTTCTATAAAATATTAAAGAGTTATTGTTATTCTATATTCGAGGGGTTTCTTAAATTTGGCATATATAATAAATAGATTTACTGTAAATTATTGTTCCTGCGTAAACCTTAATAACACGTTTTCTGTTTAAAAACAGTTGTTTTAACTGTATTGATATCTTGGTTTGACAATCTTAGAAGCTGGTTCAATATATCTTCAACAGAACTACTCGATGTTGCTACCAACAAGAGAAGAATTGCCATCATGATCACCAACTTCTGAACCGGATAGGCACCAAAAGAAAAAGATATTTGTCTACCTTTTAAGTCTTGGAGGATATTCTGCAATAAATACACTAACAAGCCAAAAAATTATGACCGCCTGCTTAATAGTATATTGGCCCACCTTTGGAATACAACAAACAGCAGTTCTGTGTGGCATGGATTTGAGATGTCCTTGGTAGGTTTCCTGAGGTACATGGCACAAGATGTCTATGCACAGGTCATACAGATCCCACAAATTGAGCCGTTGGTTTGTGGGTGCAGAGCCGGTGCTCAATAGAGCCTCTTGTTTCATATCAGGTGAATTCCTTGGCCAAGACATCAATGTGAGTTCACTACCATTCTCCTCAAGCCACTGCAGCATACTTCAGGCCTTGTGAGATGGACAGTTATCTTGCTGGAAGATGCCACTACCATCAGGGAAAATATCAAGGGTGAAAGGATGCAGGTAGTCCACATTAATGTTCATGTAGTCCAATCATAGCGTCTTTCAGCTGCTTCTTCTGCTTTTGAGTAGTACATTTCAAAAAATTTCTCAGCTCGAGCTTGTTGTCAGTTTCTTTTCTCAGAGACACTTGCAAATTTCTTTTGTCAGCCTACGTCATTCATCCTCTGTAAACGCCGAACAAATTTTAGTCTTATTTTCCTTATAGTTATTATTTTTCCCTCTCTACATATATTTTGATGTACTTCATCATTGCTTCTTAATTTCCAATCTTCCATGCTCCTCATGGGAGCTAAAATCTCTCCCCCCCCTCCTTCTTCTTTCTAATATTCTTTTCCTCTCTAACATTTCTAGTTTGGTGTAATCCTTTGTTAGTTTCAAACATGTTACTGCCCCACCACGACAATGTTGCACTTGGTGTCCTGTGACTGTTATCGGAAACACGCGGTGGCTTTACTGTAAACAAGTGCAGTGCTGACTATGGAAGATGCCTGGCACTGTGAATAAGGTAAAGATAGTTGTGCATATAATATCAACTGTTTCAGTATGTCCTCATAAAACATCTCAATAAAAACTCATGCTACACCTACCAAAGTGCCCTCACTCCCAGGTGAGCTTGGTCGAGTAATACAACATTTAGTTCATAGGACCAAAATATTTAGAATCTGCAAAAAAATTAAGGAGATTACAAAAAAATGTGGATAAACTTAGAACACAGTTGTTTTCTAAGAATTCTTAAACGCATTGCACTCAAAGAAACTAAACTACATACTTACAAAAATTTGTAGGACTATCACGACAGTGCTGCGTTTGCACATGTGATTCACAGTGTATACAGGATTGGAAATTACATTCATTTGGAGACTGTTTTTTTAGAGAGAAATGAAGTATGGACAACTACAGACACCAGCAACCAGTGAAAAACATGTTAAATTTGGGTCTTAAGTAGGATTTGAACACAGATCCTTGCCTTTTGTGAGCAGAGTTCTTCCTAATTTCCCTATCCAGTCACAGCTCAATTCAGACAGTACTGCTCTTTTCCTCTCCATATCATGCAAAATCTCTCCCTAATGTCTTGCAGGACTGGAACTCCAGAAATAAAGAATGGATTACCCACTGGCCACCGGAAGTTTTTAGAGTGAATCTTTCATTTGTACACCCAGTTTGAAACTTCTACAGTCAAAATTCAGCTCACATTTTTTAGTTATTCATCTCATCAGTGATGGGACATTAAAGCTTAAAAACCTTATTATAATCTGAATGTTCACTCCCAGGCTGAAGTTACTGTATCCAGTGATTTCTTGTTGGTATTTTCAAGCAACACAGCTGATTTTCGTACAATTTCAATTCTGCATGTACATACATCCTCAGCAAACCAGAGTAAAGTGCATGGTAGAAGGTACTTAGCAAATCAAAAGTTAGGGTTGCAGAGTGACTACTTAAATGCCTTTATGCATGTTCTAGTTGCTTATAGTCAGCTACCAATCTCTGTTTCAAACACTACTTTTGTGCAGATATTTTTTAACTTTACAACCTTATCAAACACCTGGGAGCTGAGATGAGATAGGGGAGCACATTTTAATTAGGAGCACCTTTCAGTAATTTGAATTTCTCACCACTGAAATTAGGGGCACCTTTCAATAATTCGAATTTCTCACCACTGAAACCTATATTTGCTTGGTCAACAAGCAAACAGTTCACTCAACAGGACAATAGCTGAGATTGGGTTCCTCTCAATTATAATCCATAATAGGATTGCTACTGAATCAATGCTGCTTCATGGGGATTAAAGAAGCATCCGACTCTACCTATGTGCTTTGACCCATGACATCATCAGTATGGCAGAAATGGTCGTTCTCAGCGTCTCCAATATGGTGCCTATGATGTCGCTACATACACATGGTAACAAACACAAAATACAAATAAATAAGACAACAACATGTCCTTTCGAAAATACAATCCAAGTAACAGGACAACTGCAGGAAATTGGTGTTTTTAGGTTGGGGAATATCACAATCCCAAAACACAAAAAATTTACCACATTCCTCTACAACAACAAAATCCACAGGAATCAGACACTTTCCTTGACCTATATAGTTCAACCACAACTGTCGACATCATAAAACCAATACCAACAACAACGAAAATTGTAATCAGACATTTCCCTTGACCTATGTAGGTCAACCACAGATAACGATACCAAAACACAAACACCTACAGCTACAAAAATTGTAATTGGACATTTCCCTTGACCAATATAGATCAACCACATTTGATGACACCAAATCACCAATACCTACAACTAAAACTATGGAAATAGGAACTATACATTTCCCTTCACCTATGTAGGTGAACCACACCTAATGATACCAAAAAACCAACACCTTCAACTAAAAGAACCACAAACAAAATAAATCTCCCACAACATCCACAACCTACCAACCCCAAACCACCCATGTCAGCCCCCCCCCCCCTTCCCCCAAACAAATAGCGCCAATAAATAAAAACCACAAAATAAACAAAAATCAATCACACCTTACAAATCAACAACAACTGCAACCAAAAAGGTCCTCTACAACATAATCATAAAACGATCCCCCCCCCCCCCCCCCCCACACACACACACACCACCACCACCACTACCACCACCACCTAAATCCACAACAATTACCCACAATCCCACCCCCACTCCCCATACCAAACCCGCTCAACGAACCACCTTCGGCCTGTACATCTTATCCACAGTCCTCAGAAAAACTTGAAAGATACAATAATTCCCAGGAACACCCATCCGCCAGCAATACTCATCTAATGAGACTGCAGGTTACAAGAGCACCTCTTCCCACTCCCTATGACTGAGTTAACTGATCTCCAAAACTCCCCTATTGTATTAGTACATGCCCTAGTTTCATAATTTTTAAACTCTTAACTATGGGTAACAACTAAATGACCAAAATCCCTCTTCCCCAAACCCCTATAAGACAACAAAGCATCTGAAACTACACTATTCCCTTCCTCAATATACTCTTCAATCAAATCCACCAATTCCCTCTTCGTACAGCCCTCCAAAACCCTGAAAACACAGTAAGCTTAACCACCCCCGCCCTCGAAATAATGGCCCCCACCCCCTACACCCACAAACCAACTGGAGACTTACCCCTCCCATACTTCCTCTTCCCAAACTGCAACTCGTCAACCTCAACCACCACCCCTGACCCACCCAACTTACCCCTATACTTAACATAGTCAGAACACACTTCCCTACAAAAAGAAAACCAGCCTAACACAGTTCTCTCACTCATTCCAATCTCATGTGCGCAAAAACTAATCGAGGACCTATAACAGAAACAGTATGTCAGCAAAACAATCTCTCTTGTGGCCAGCCTAGGTTTCTTGAACCATGTACCGCATTTAACGGAGTGCCAGACGTTACCACGCTGACACCACTACATGTACCCATCCGTGGTCCAAGACTCACAGCAAATACTGCACTTCACAATCTCAGCAGTCAGTCCAAACACCTGGACGAATTTAATAATGGACAATGTGGCCTCCCTCATCTCCGGCAGCAACATAGCACTGTTATATTTAATTGTCATATCCATACCTAACAGCAGATGCCACACAATACATTAAACGTTTTACTGCACCACAAGCAGCAGACCAATAACACCTAACGAAAATGCCAAACATATAAACAAAAAAAGTTGATAACTCCTTGAAAAAACTTCCAATGCTTAAATCTCGAACTACAAACACTCCCAACGACTTCACTCACTCATCCAACACCAAACCTCAAATGAACCCAATAAAGCACATTACACTCAGTCCCCCCCCCCCCCCCCCCCACACACACACACCAGAGAGCATGGCACCATCAAACACAACCAACTCATAAACGCCATCCCATACTGACATCCCCGCCAGCCAGAACACCCTTACGTCGCGGGTCAAAGCAGATGTGTCAAATCAGACACTTCCGTTGACCCATCGTAAAAAGTTGAAGCCAAATTCTGTGTTCAATACTGAATTTTTGTTACTTACTCATGTCATATAGTCAATGGCTTTTCCAGTAAACTTTCATCAATACAGAAAAAAATATAAAATTTAAATCAGAAATTTGTGCACTGGACAAGAATTTTTTTCCTTTGGTAAACAAGCCTAAACTAATTAAGCCAGTTCTATTTCCATTCTCTATCAGTTTTGCTACATTTAAATCTATACATTTATTGTGGGCATATCAGTTAATAAAACATGCGTGTACTTGATTTACAAATAAATAGAGCTATTGTGACTACGAAGTCTTTCGCGATGGAGTCCTTGCATAAAAAGTTCTCGGTTTACTTGCCGCGTCAAATTTGGATAAAATCCCAAGCTTTTGATGACTACCTCCGTCATCTTCGTCAGGGGTAAAACTGACTGTCGTGGACCGGTGAGGCTTCCGCTTTTATAAGCAGTGGACGGCTTCTCATTGGCTGGATGACGTCACGGTGAACCGATGCGATGATTGACGGAACAGCCATGGGTTCGCCACTGTCACCAGCCATAGCTAACTTCTTCATGGAGGATTTCGAAGAACGAGCGTTGAACAGTGCTCCCTTACGCCCATCCTGCTTCTTCAGGTATGTTGACGATACATTTTTAATCTGGCCACATGGCAATGAGGCACTGCAGCAGTTTGTTGAACATTTGGTCTAATTAAGTCGGGTGATGCTGAGGGAATTAGATTAGGAAATGAGGCACTTAAAGTAGTAAAGGAGTTTTGCTATTTGGGGAGCAAAATAACTGATGATGGTCGAAGTAGAGAGGATATAAAATGTAGGCTGGCAATGGCAAGGAAAGCGTTTCTGAAGAAGAGAAATTTGTTAACATCCAGTATTGATTTAAGTGTCAGGAAGTCATTTCTGAAAGTATTCGTACGGAGTGTAGCCATGTATGGAAGTGAAACTTGGACCAGAAGAAGGGATCGGTTGGTAGGACATGTTCTGAGGCATCAAGTGATCACCAATTTAGTATTGGAGGGCAGCGTGGAGGGTAAAAATCGTAGAGGGAGACCAAGAGATGAATACACTAAGCAGATTCAGAAGGATGTAGGTTGCAGTAGGTACTGGGAGATAAAAAAGCTTGCACAGGATAGAGTAGCATGGAGAGCTGCATCAAACCAGTCTCAGGACTGAAGACCACCACACACACACATCAGAACATAAGATTTACAGTGGAGGTGGAGAAGGACGGAAAGTTACCCTTCTTAGATGTACTGGTGGAGCGAAAATCAGATGGACGTCTCGGACATTCTGTGCACAGAAAACCGACGCATACAGATTTATATCTAAACGCGCGTAGTTTTCACCACCCAGCTCAGAAGAGAGCTATGCTGAACACCTTGGTACACAGAGCAAGGACTATTTCGGACAAGGATCATCTCGGCTCCGAGATTAACCATCTGACGACGGTATTCATAAAAAATGGTTATTCTGATCGTGATATCAGATCTGGCGAAGAAACCAAGATAGGACGCTGTTCGAACAGATCAAGAGGACCAACACATCGCGCGGCTACCATTCTGCGGTGCAACGACCAGCAAGATCGGCAGAGTCCTGAGCCGGCAAGGAATCAGACCAGTCTTCCGGCCACCCAGGAAGATTAAGGAAATGCTGCGACCCGTGAAAGATAATCTTGGCCTGAGAGTACCAGGAATTTACAGTATTCCTTGCGAGTGTGGCAAAAGTTATGTGGGCCAGTCTATAAGAACTGTCGCTGATCGCAGTGTGGAACATCAGCGTCACCTGAAATACAGGTATCTAGAGAAATCAGCAGTGGCTGAGCACAGTTTGTTAAATAAACATAAGATTTTATTCGATGAAACAAGACTACTTGCTCACGCTTCAAACTATTGGGACTCTGTCATCAGGGAAGCAGTTGAAATTAGACTCTGTGAAAATAATTTCAACAGAGATTCCGGTTATGCACTCAGCAATGCATGGAAGCACGCAATTGATATAGAAAGAGCGCAGAGGGAGACTTCTTACATTCCTCGCAGTTCTCCGCCTGTTGCGATGGATGGCGCTGCAAGCAACGCTGGATAAAGCGCGCAAACAAAATCTATGGATATAGAGGCCGCCACCTCAGTACGCATCGGTTTCACCGTGACGTCATCCAGCCAATGAGAAGCCGTCTACTGCTTATAAAAGCGGAAGCCTCACCGGTCCACGACAGTCAGTTTTACCCCTGATGAAGATGACGGAGGTAGTCATCGAAAGCTTGGGATTTTATCCAAATTTGACGCGGCAAGTAAACCGAGAACTTTTTATGCAAATAGAGCTATTACTTAATTGCTACCAAGTAACCCACCCCATATGAAAAATGCCACAGTGTAAGGATACATTTCAACAAAGGTATGATTCAGCTGAAATATAAAATCTGACCTTTCATTTATTACTAGAAAATGCAATAACAGAAATTTACAAGTTATCCAGCATACTGTAGCAACAAGTAGTGCCAATAAGAAAACGTTCACACCACAAAATGAGATTATGAACTTTGTTCAAATATGCCCTCGTTTCCCCTACCACAATCATCCGTGCTAGTGCTCCTGTTTTTATTGAGATATGTTCAAGGTAACGTTCAATTTCAACTACGGATCTCCATTAAATGTTGCATTATTTATTAAAGCAAGCTAAGCACTTGCTAAACCCTACAAAATTTGTGTGTGTTGTATCCCTCTGATCATCATCTCTAGTTATGTTATACTTGTTAACAAGATGGGTGGTACAGATTTGCAATTTCCAATATTCAAGCAGGTAGAGGAGCCATATAGACTCATAGCAATGTCATCTTAAAGTACAAAAGGTGTTTCAGATTTATACGACAAACATGCTTTTGTAATGCATGTTTGTAACTGAACAGGTCAGGTGCACAACCCCAAAGATGAAAGTAGATTGTGTTCTCTCGCCTTTATGAGGAACACACCACTATTTGAACATCCACTGGAAGAAAGTAGCTACTAAAACACTCTAGTCTTTGGTCCTTTTTTATTTTGGGTACTTTAGCTGATTTTTTACTTCTAACTCAGCACCAGTGAACATAATATAACAGGACTGAATCTTCTTAGGCTGTGTAGATATTCTACAAGGAATTCTGGCAGAACTCTAAGTCACTACATCAGACTTAGGCAACTCCTCTTAGTCAGAAATGTTTGGAAACACAGAAAAACTTCAAAGAGTAGTAGGCTAGTACAGATTTCAGTAATTAAAATCCCACAAAGTTTGTTTATTTTGCACTCTTCCCTTCATTAAAGTGTGCAGAATAACATTTCACCACAATATTAACAACAATAATGAATAGCAATAACATCCCCATGATACACTTTCTCCTCCTGAACTTTGCTAAAAAGAGTAGGATTTGTTAATACAACACAATAAATGAAAATGATGGCTAGCATGACAATGCTATAATGTAAAGGAATACACAATGCAGGCACAAAAAGAGTCAGTTGCATCCAGAATAAAACGCATGTGCTGAGAAATTAAATAAAAAATTCATTTATAAACAAACTGAAAAGCATTTTCCCTCAAAAACTCCCACTCCTGCTGGATATTTTTATGGAGACAGAATTATCTACCTGACCAAATGAAATATTTTTGGTAAAAACTTAAATAATACCAAGAGATGCATTACAATGCTAATATATATTTTCGAATGATCTGTACCAATAACTATCCCTGCTCATCAATTTAGAAACGATGGATGACTGGCGGCCAAAACGAATTTGGAAAACAGTTTCACAACACAGAAGGAAAAAGAGGATGCCCACCAACATGAAAAAAAGGTGTCTGTTTATGAGGCACTAATAGCTGTTACCAGGAAGAAGAGTGGATCAACAGAAATAAATGGAAAATGGGAAGCAATAAACAAACACATAATATGATCACAAAGATCTACACCAGACTTCAATTAAGTCTACAATGACTGTCATGGGTTATAAAGTTTTCCACCTCTAACATGAAGCCTAACACTTAACATCAGCAAGAGCAGCAATTTCTACATTGATTGTTGTTTTATTACTTTTTACAATCCTCGCATGGTTAGATCCACAGTTTGAAATGTCTGACACAAAGCTCTCGACATTACTAAATGAAAAATGGATGTGTGTCTGCTACAAATTGGCTTCAAAGTCCAATCACTCTTGCATTACTTTCTAAAACGTATTTAATTATTTATAATCTTCAGTGTATCTGCAACTGGCACACAATACTTGTGCTTCTTGTTTGATCTATGGAGAGCACCACAACCAATGACTCTCATACATCGCTCACCTAACAGTATCTTCAATCTTGTTGAAAACTTTTTGGTGGTAGGGTAATATGATTGTTCTTTGTTTTCTTCAACATTGAAAGTCTCTCAAAACTCACATGTATGATCTTCTTCCAGTCTTATGTCACCAATGTATTTGGTGATAGCTAATGCTACATTCAAAATCTGTAACCAGTCATTTATCAGTGGAACATCTCCCGAATGGCTGAAATATGCTGAAGTTAAGCCACTGTTTAAGAAGGGAGATACAGAAATAGCATCAAATTTCCGTCCAATTTCACTGTTGCCAGCATTCTCAAAAATTTTCGAAAAAGTAATGTACAGTCAGCTTTATAACCATCTTATCTCAAATAACATACTGTCAAAGTCACTGTTTGGATTTATAAAAGGTTCTGATATTGAGAAGGCTATCTACACTTACAGTGAAAATGTGCTTAATTCATTAGACAAAAAATTGCAGGCTACTGGTATATTTTGTGATCTGTCAAAGGCATTTGACTGTGTAAATCAAAATATCCTTTTAAGTAAATTAGAATATTATAGTGTAACAGGAAAAGCTGCAAAATGGTTCAAATCTTATATCTCTGGCAGGAAACGAAGGGTGTTATTAGGAAAGAGACGTGTATCAAGCTATCAGGCATCATCCAACTGGGATCTAATTACATGTGGGGTCCAACAAGGTTCCATTTTGGGCCCCTTACTTTTTCTTGTGTATATCAATGGGTCGACAGAAGCATCCGATCCCACGCGTCGGCTTTGACCCGTGACGTATGGGTGTTGTCGTGTGTGACGTCATGACGGCGCGGAGTTTGGTTTGTGAGTGTGGCATGTTTGTATATGTCGTCGTGTTGTGGTTTGTTGTGCTCTCTGGTGGTACGTTCAGGGTTTTTGTTTGTGTGGTGTAATTGGCTCAGCTTGCTTTTGCTCATTATCCAGAACTGTACGAGTGTCGGCTGTGTTTGTAGTGGAATTCGTTTCAGTGAGCTAACGATTTTGTGTGAAGGTTAATTTAGTGTTGTTCGCTGCACATCGTGTGGTAATTTTAGTAAAATTAATCGGTTGTTGTTTTTGTTCAGGAATGGGTATGACGGATAAAATTAACAGTGCGCAGGTCAAGGGAAGTGTTCGATCCCAATGTGTGGCTGTGTATATTGATATTGGTATCGGGAGATGTTTTTGAGCTATATAGGCCAAGGGAAGTGTTTGATCCTAATTTATGGGATCGGGAGCTGCTGTTGAGCTATATAGGTCAAGGGAAGTGTCCGATTCCAGATGATATTGTGTTTAGTGGTATTTGGGGAGTTTTGTGATGTCGGTTTTTTCGTCGTTTTGTGTGGTTTTGTATGGGGGTGGGTGACTAAATTTGTTTATATTTAGTTTGCCCCCACCCAAAAACACCACATTTCCCGTGCTTGTCCCGTTAGTGTCATTAGGCTTTTTGTGGAAAGTGTGTGTGTTTGTTTTTCGAGGATTTTCGTCATAATGTATACGTACCGACTTTATATGCGCCATACTGGAATCGTGGTTTATGGTCGTTTCCGCCATATTTGTGACGTCATGGGTCAAAGCAGACAGGCGGTATCGGACACTTCCATATTTCCATATCAATGACCTTTCATCAGTAACATTACCAGGTGCCAAGTTCGTTTTGTTTGCCGATGATACAAACATTGCAATAAATAGCAAATCAAGTGTAGTCGTAGAAAGCACAGCTAATAAAATATTTGTGGACATTAATCACTGGTTCCTAGCCAATTCTTTGTCACTAAACTTTGAAAAAACACACTACATGCAGTTCGGAACTTGTAAAGGGTGTCCCACGAGTATATGTCTAATGTACGATGACAAGAAGATAGAAGAAGTGGACAGTGTTAAATTCTTGGGATTACAGCTTGATAATAAATTCAACTGGGAGGAGCACACCACAGAACTGCTGAAGCGTCTTAACAAATCTCTGTTTGCAATGCGAATTTTGTCAGACATAGGGGATATAAAAATGAAACAGCTGGCATACTATGCTTACTTTCATTCCATAATGTCATATGGGATTATTTTTTGGGGTAATTCATCAAGCAAAGCTAAAGTTTTCCGGGCACAAAAATGTACAGTAAGAGTTATATGTGGTGTGAACGCAAGAACATCCTGCAGAAGCCTGTTTAGGGAACTAGGTATACTAACTACTGCTTCCCAATATATTTATTCCTTAATGAAATTTGTCATTAAAAATTCCTTAATGAAATTTGTCATTAAAAATATATCACTTTTTCAAACCAAAAGCTCAATTCGTGGAATCAATACTAGAAATAAGAATAATCTTCACAAGGATTTAAAGTCATATATAAAGATGATGTGAATTACCAAACGAAAGTGCTGGCAGATTGATAGACACACAAACACAAACATACACACAAAATTTTTGTGTTTGTTTGTGTGTCTATCAACCTGCCAGCACTTTCGTTTGGTAAGTCACATCATCTTTGTTTTTAGATATATTTTTCCCATGTGGAATGTTTCCCTCTTTTTATATATATATATATATATATGTATATATATATATATATATCTTCTGCACAATTTCAGTGCAGTAATGCGTTCATTGTAAATGTGTGTGTGTGTGTGTGTGTGTGTGTGTGTGTGTGTGTGTGTGTGTGTGAGAGAGAGAGAGAGAGAGAGAGAGAGAGAGAGAGAGAGAGAACAATCTAACTTCTGCACCATTTCAGTGCAGTAATGTGTTCATTGTAAATAAGTATTATAGTAGTTGTATTACATGTTTATTACCTTATAAATAAATAAAAAACTTTTTTATTTTAAATTCCGTGCATTAGTATATGTAAAATGACTCTTTCATATAGTGTTCATTAAAAAATGACAATCATTCCACTTGGGACCTGTGAAATGGTACATTAGCTTAGTTGTTTTAGTTGTAAATATTTGTCATGTACTGTTGTTTTTCTGACATGTTCCACATCCTGGAGGGCCTCCTCACTACGGATCAATTGGAATGAAGTAAATCTAATCATCTAATTATCTTCTAGATATGAGAGTTTCTGCATAGCAAAAGGATAATGGGACTGCGCTAGATATCATGAGCTTTAATCACGAAACTGGCAGCACGATTTTGACCAATTACAGGAATGTGCATTGTATTCTTACGTATCAATGAGTGGCTGCCACATCAAACATAAAAAAAAACGATAGGCCTAATTTTAGAATTCGGATCGTTATTTGGGCACACAATTGCGAGAATGTACGCCTTCCATTTGCTAACTGAAGGAAGGCTTGGGCGTCTCTTAGTACGTGTACTTTCCCTAAAGTGCGGCAATGTTTTTCTTCTCACAAATCCAATCAGATTTGTATTACTGAGTACTGGCAATCACTGCCCTTTACTATAATTATGATTAAGTAATGTCAATGCATTACTTAGGTGCTGAAAAAAAATTCTGCCAACAATTCATTCTAATCACAGGTCAACTTTTCTGTAAACAAAAACGCGATTCGAGGCGAAAGTACATGTATTTGGTGAAAGTTTGCAGCTAATAGACACAATCTGTAATCATTGTCATTCCATTCAGTTGTGGTGCAGTGTGTCAATGCGCATACAAATGAGATTTTAATACGTTGGGTAACGCAGTGCTCACTATTATAACAATAGGAATGTGGTATTTCTTATCAGCTGCTTCAAATTCCCCTCGTCCTAGTATACTCACGCGATTTCACGTTTTCAACGATGCAATGGCGTCCACCACCAGCTGGCTTGTTGAGCCAATCGAAAGCAGCGTTTCTGGTAGCCACACTACAAACAGCCAACAAGAAGTGGCGTCATGCACGTCGTCCATCTTGTCCATACCTAAGAAATAAAGTAGTTTTCACATCTTTGTTAAGATTGTTGTTGCAATGACTGCAAATCAGATTAAAGGTAGCGGTTGGCCGCGAAGAGGAAGTCAAAATGCAACTTTCGATGCCAAATATGTCGCAAATCAGTCGATTACTATCAACAGGACAATTAATCTGTGAGTAGTAGAGTACTTCTTTTCCTGTAAAGCGAGGGCCACCGATTCGTAGGCGCAGGGGCTGGCATGGTGGACGTGTTTTGTTAGTTAGGCGGTGTGGGAACCCTGTGCGTTAGTAAAGTGAGCGACAAAGTTGAAAGCTTGGTGTGTAGGGCGTTGCTAAAGTATTTGTGGCTGGTCTTTAATGCCTGAAGAATCACTAATTATGTTGCACGAGAAAAGAACCCTTTCTCGCGACATTAAAATGTAAGCGAAGTCTTATTTGCATCTGACTCGTTAGGTTATATTTATTTGGAAAGAAATGCTGTTTACTTACTACGCATCCGTATCACTTTTGTTGTTACTGAAATAATTCCTTGCACGGTGTGTTTTGTGTAACGGGTATAGTAATTTTGCGTAATAAATGAACCGGTACGGCACGTATTTTGAATTCCTCATTTAATATCGACATCTTGGGGGACGTTTCGGCATAATTGCCGATGGATTTCTGGAGGTTAAAACAGTAAACACAGTGCTTTTTTAATTGAAAAGTGGTTAAAATACCAATATCGAATGTGTTGAATTGTTTGTAGAAATTTTATAAACAAAGTTTGAGAGGTTTCTAACTTTTACGTAAGTATAGGAATGTTGATGGCGACATGCTTTGCGGTGCATAACGATGATAACAGCCGCAAGTTAAATTCATTGATAGAGAGGGTAAAGAAACTTATAAATGAACACAAGACTTTTATAAACTTCAGGAAGCTTCGTATCATGTTTGGAAGCATTGGTGTCTCTAGAATTCGCCGTAACAGAAAGAATCAGACATTTTCATCACCGGCACTTTCCATCTCACAGTTTTGAACGGTTGATATATCTGGAGAGGGCGCATGAAAGTAGTAGTCTTAAAAGTATAAGAATAAAGACGTCATGCATCTTGTATTATTGTACACATTACGTGTTCGGTAATCTGACATAATATATTCCTTTAACTGTTAACTAGTTGCAGATGGTCAGGATTATTTATGGCGCTAGTGTTGCTGATGTAATGTAACTGAGGTATGCAGTAAAACGTTTTTTTCTTTGATACAAATGTATTTTAAACGTTATTTTTATTAGGTACCCACTCACCAACTACACCTTTGGAACTAAGGAGCCTTTATTTGAGAAGGATCCATCAGTGCCTGCAAGGTTTCAAAGGATGAGGGATGAATTTGAAAAGATTGGAATGCGAAGAAGTGTTGAAGGAGTTCTACTTGTACATGAGCATGGTTTACCACATGTTTTGTTATTACAACTTGGGACAACATTCTTTAAATTGTGAGTACAGAAATGGTAACATTATGCTTACCTTTCATTGAATTCTCTCTCTCTCTCTCTCTCTCTCTCTCTCTCTCTCTCTCTCTCTGTGTGTGTGTGTGTGTGTGTGTGTGTGTGTGTGTGTGTGTGTGTGTGTGTCCCTAACATCTTAGATTATATTCCTCTAGTAGAAGGAATAGTTTGATAGGACACATCTTGAGGCTGGTAAATGGAGGAAAGTGTGGAAGGTAAAAATTATAGAGGGAGATGACTACAGCAAACGGATTTGAATAGATGTGGGTTTCAACAGGTATGTGCAGATGAAGAGGCTTGCAGTGGTAGGCTAGCATGGAGAGCTGCTTCAGACTGAAAATCACAACACGCAGAAGGGACTGCTTCGAGACTTGTTTTTAGTGTGCAGAAGTGTTGAACTGTGGTTTCATTGAATGTTTTGATGACATGTAATGTTTTCTACAGTCTCTTGTAATGAAATGTAGAAGTCATTTAACAGCAGTAGGGGGTGTTTAACATTTCATGAAGTCTCGGTTCCATACCACTTCCTTTGAAACAGTAATTTTCACAGTTGTTTGGAAAGGTAAACAAGATTGTTTACAACAAAAGTTATTCAGTTATAAATGAGAAGACTGTTCCTCATAGAAATAAATCACAGGAAACTACCCTCAAAGTGCAGTGATTTCTGTGTGAAAGTGAAAGAATGCTCTTTGCAGAAACCACTGGTGCTATTACGAGAGAAATTTAGTGGTACTGAGGTACTTGTGTGGATGTAGTGCATTGTAGCAGTCACTTAAGTGTTCAGAGCAACAGTAGTTGCGGAAATTGTGATATGTGATTGTAGTAGATTGTGACGAGATTTTTTATAATGATCATATTGAGATCATTTCCAACAAAAGTACACTAGACTCTTGCTAAATCAGCCATTCCTCGCACATATGGGTGCTGGATTTGTAGAAGTGCTGGACAGTCGAGTATCAAAAGATAGATTCATTTTTACAGAAAACTTAGTCCTTGGATGTGTACATGCACATTAGTATCACTCGACATTCACTATGAAACGTGTCCCAAAGTTTTAATTGTCACCATGATGATACGCATTGGTAGTATGCTTTATCACACACGTCTTTCCAAGCATTTCATAGGTCCTGCCCTGTTTCTGATTGTTGCATAATGTACTCATGGAAAACGTCTCCAGCTTCAGCTTGAGCAGTTTGAGGTATCATATGTTCTCTCTTCGTATATCCTTTTCTTCATTAGTTTCATCGTAACTTACCTGTGAGCTTATGATTACCTCTTTTCTGCTGAAGTTTGATCATAAATAGTTGCTCATCCAATATCGTTGACAGGGACAATGGTTTTCTGTGAGGAACCTTAGTTCAGTTTATATCTAATTTCGAGTTTCTGCTTGAAGTCTTGCTTAATGTATTTCTCTTTAGAAAGTATGATAATTATCCGTAAGAAAAGCCACCATTTCAAAGTGTACAGTAATGTTGAACATTGCATTAACTGACAACATTGTTGCAGAGAAAATTTCATTATTGTAGGCGACATTTCAGATTGAACCACTTAAAGCTGGAAGTGTGCCGGACTACTGAGGTTCAGTGTATTTCTGAAGTTATTGTAACATAAGTGTGAGTTTGCACTATTGCATTTGATCAGTTATGTAGAAACAATGGAGGCAGTATGTGTGTTTGATATAAATTTATTACATTTCATGCCCTTTTTGTGAGTTATGTAGTATGCTAGTTTTAGGCATTATGATTTCATGAAAGTTACTGCATGGGGATTGTTTCTAGGCAAAATGCGAAATTGCTGTCAAAAAGTCTTGTGAAATGATGGCTGCTTGAAAAGTGTGCTCATAGTAAAACCATTCTATAAAACAATTGTTTATTTTTTGGAAAATTATTCTTGTTTTCATTGCTAGCTTTGTCAGTTTTGTGAGGAATTTCTTTCCTGCTTATTTGAAAGGTGTAATACTTTTGTGGAAAAGTGTCTCAAAATTGTATAAAACATTTATCCTTTGACTGCTGTTAATGAGTTTACTCGTCGTGCTGCCTGCTGCTCCCTAGCTGATAACAAGTTTAGTTGCAGCTGCTGCAATTCCGCTGAGTGCTGTTGATGAGCTAAGTTACACCTGTTTGCCAGCCCCTGAGAGCTGGTGACGAGTATAGATGTACTGCTACACGAGTGCTGATGAAGAGAGAGGTCCCCAATGGACTTCCCACACCGTGTCTCAGTAGCCTTTTGCAGATCTGGCTGCTAGCTTGTTATCTGATTCTCTGTCTGTTGTGAGTTTAGATCTGGGGCGGGCAGGAATCCTGCACCTGTGCGGTGCACTTGCACGTGTGCAGTTAACAGGTGTTCAGCATACACACGGGCAAGCTGGCCACCCGCTTCTCTTCCCTCCCCACCATACTGTCTCTCCGCTCCTTCCTCGGTAATGCGTTTTGTTTACTAGCTTGCTTTATTGAAAGAAGGAATAAAGTTAGTAGGAGTGCTTGAAAGAAATCATGGCTTGAAAGAGTACCTAGTACCTACGATATGTTTTATTTAATTATCACATGTGGAGTTTACAATACGTTTAATGTCTGGAACAAAATTTCTACATACAAACGCAAACAGTTATGTAAATTTTCATCACTTATGTTTGCTCTTAACTCAGACTTATTAATTTTCATAACAGGAAAAAATCTCTCACAAACATATGTCGAGCCAAACATTGACATTATCTTCATGGCTTCACAATGGAGATGAGGAAACTCTTGCTGTGGAAAGTCGTGATAAAAGTCTATTACACATCTTGCCAAAAGGAACTTGTCTCTGACGAGAATTACACTGTAGATCTATTAATTCCATTTGCAAATTGGTATGAATATCATCTACAGAAACAGTAAATGGTCTCGAGAACCATTCAAAAGCTTGGGATAAATATGACATACGCCCAAAACGCTTGAGAAGTTCCTCTTTTGGTGCACCAAGTGCGGAAACATATTCTTTGCAATTCTGCTCTCACACGCAGTAGACAGAGTAGGGAAATGCACTGTGTTTCCCGACGAGAGCTGTCGTTCCCACAGTTCAAGCTTGCACCTTTTCAGCCATTTCACAAATTAGCTGATTTTCTCTTTGCAAACTTGTGTTCAATGCATTCATGTGTCCAGTAATGTCCACTAAAAATGCAAGTTCGGCAACCCACTCTGGATCTTCTAACTTGGGGTCGTACCTTCCTTTGTCCTTTAAAAAATGATTTATTGGCGTTCTCAGCTCAAAAAATCTTTTGAGTACATTACCGCAGCCAAGCCAGCGGACTTCACTGTGGTATGGTATGTCACTGTACTCTTCCCCAATTTCAGCTAAATATGTGTGAAACTGTGTATGTGTAAGCCCATGGGATCTCAAATAATTAACTGCCCGAATAACCACTTGCATATTTTTCTGCTTTTGCACAGAGTACTTCTTGGTGCAAAATGCAGTGGATGCTGTACAGTGATTCTTCTGTATGCTGTAGCTTTTTTCTTAGTAATCCAGCAAATACCATTTGTTCCCCTTTCATTGCAGGTGCTCTCTCTGTTGTCACTGACACCAAACGTTCCCAGTTTAAGCTGGCTGAATAGACAGCTTTTTCAACGCCTTTTAGGATGTCCCTGCCGGTGGTCATGCTTTTTAAAGATATCATATCTAACACAGCCTCTGTTATGTGCAGAGCAGTGTCCACACTGTAGACATAAATCACTGATTGCGCAATGTCTGAAATATCTGTGGACTCAAGTGCGGTGGAAAATGAAATAAAATCCTGCACTGCTTTCCTTAGTTGACGGTAAACGCCACCTGCCATGACACACAAACAACGACATACAGTCCGCCGAGAAAGAGTGATAGCTCGAGACTGATTTGCATTCAGTGGACAAAGTAAATCGGCAGCGTCACTGATGTCCACCTATATAAACGCACATTCAGCAAATGGTTTTCCAGCTCTCGCTATATTAAGTGCAGTCTTATAACTTGCACGTACTGCTATACTATCATTGTTGTCCTCCTGAAAAATTGAAGACAGTGCTCTGTAAAATGTTAAATCAGTTAGATGAGAGTCATGACGAAAGAAAGTTGCAGATCTCTCATAACAAAAGCAACTTACGTCAGATTCATCTAGTATTGTCAGATTGCTCTTAAGCTCTGTCAGTTTCCCTATCTGCTCAGAATCCTACAATAAATTGTACTCATCCTTGTGAAATTTATTATAATGGCGTTCAATACGAAACTTCCGCTGACCAGTGAGGATACTGCCACATATTAAACATTTCGAATTTTCACGTTTTTGCACCAAGAAAACGTGATTCTCCCATTCCTTTTTAAAAGATAGCAATTCTCCACTTCTCTGTTTCCTTGATTCACTCTGCATTTTCTCGTTCTTGAAATACAACGTTCACTACGTAGTGGTCACTTCGCATCATCGTCTGCAGCTTAGCCTAGTACGACACCGCTGCAACCTGCCGGCTGTCGCCACTGCCCCGGTTGACGATTGCACGTGAGCAGCATGTGCAGCGCTGTGCGCTCATGAGCCGCGTGCAACGTTTGCCCATCCCTGGTTTAGGTTCATCAGTATGTACATCAGTCTTCTTGTAGTCCTGTATCTTACTGAGAAAACGGCAAGACGATGTGGGTGCCCTGGGGAAGAAATCATGGAGATTCTTAAAAGGAGTGACAGTGAGGACTAACTACATCATTTTGGTGAAAGTGATGGCTGTTCCACAGAATCGGAGAGCTGTAGTAATAAACCATCAAAGTCGACAGGGGTGTCAGTGCTTATATTTAACAAAAGACATTAGTTGTTTTGAATCTGAAGAATTAGGTGATTGTGAAATTCCTATGAAGAAATCGCATCTTACCGATAAATTTGATTGGAAAGAAAATGGTTTTCAGCCAGTTAATCATTATTTGATGACCTACTATTGGGTCGTGTGTCAAATAAGGAATGAGCCAAGTGTTCTGTCAGTTTTCATGTTATTCCTTATAGAAGAACTATTGAACCATATAGCTGACAAAAAAATTGGTTTTATTTATTCACCAAGGAGAATAATCCAGAATCCGTGCATTCTCGAATATCAAAGTAGAAAGATACTGAATGTGAAGAAATGTTTTGTTTGATGGGTGTGTGTCTTCTGATGCCTCGCATTAAGAAACTGAAAATTAGCGAATACTGGACCAGATATGTTTTCCTAAATACTCCAGTTTTTAGTGAACGTATGTCAAGAGATCGCTTTTCATTACTTATGAGAATGTTACATTTCAGTGACTACTCTACTAATATTGGAGGGACAGATTATTAAAAATTAGGGATATTGTCAGGAAATTTTGTACAGCTTTCCGTTGTGCATTGAATCCACATCAGAAACTCTGCATTGATGAAAGTTTGTTATTATTCAAAGGACGCTCATCATTCAGACAATTCATTCCATTGAAATGGAGTAGATTCGGAATAAAAACATTTGTGTTACACGATTGTAAGACTGGCAAGGTCTTAGATTTCATTGTTCATTCAGTGACCTCAACAGAAACTGAATTCCACAATTTGGGGAAAAGTGGTAACACAGTGGGAACACTTATAAAGCCCTATTTAGAATGTGGACATTGGTGCTGAAGCCCAGACTTATTTTTCTGGCTCCATAGTCGTGGAAGAATGCATGTGGTACTGTCTGCAAGAACAGACACCAAACATGCTGAAACTTAAGAAGAAACTGAAAAGAGGAGATATAGAATTTATATGTACTAATACAATGTTTGCTAAAAAGCGACAAAAGGGAAGTGTGGGTGACGAACACATGTAACACCACAAAAATGGTCGACGTGGGAAAGACTGATAGAAATACTGAGAGAAAATTAAGAAATCACAAAGCATTGTAAATTATAACTTGAACATGGGAGCAGTTGACTGTTCTGATAAGTTGCTTAGCTCTGTAAGATGTATAGGGAAAACAATGGAGTGGTACAAGAAGTTTTCTTTTCACATTCTCGATCTGTGTGTGTTGTAAATGCTTGTGTCCTACACAGGTAATTAACACATTGTAAAATGTTGATAGAGTTTCATCTGTTACTGGTAAAGGAACTTACTGAAACATAGGCATCAGAGCACAGAAAAGCTGGCTGGCAGGGGTAGGTGTTCTGATGATAACCTCTAAAGTTTGTGGGGAAGGAATTTTCCAAACATAATAAGTGAGCATTCCAAGAGACGCATGGTAACACATAAATGCACTGTTTTCTAGAAACAGCAAATGCGCCGAGAAAGCAGGTTTGAATGTAAAACTTGCAACGTGCCACTGTGGGTTGTACCCTGTTTTAAAACTAACACACAAAAAATAATTACTAATCACAACACAGAACAAATACAGTGGTGCTATCAGAAAAAAACATCGAAAATGAAAAAATTATAAAAAGTAAAAACAAAATAAAAATCTATTCTTAACTTCGCCATTGTTGGTGCAATGCCCGGAGCGAAAAGGAGGATGGAAAATATATTCACACAGTGTAAAAGGAACTCCTAAATTTACAGTTCATGACTTTCAATCTGCTCTAAAAAGGAATTTAATATCCTAACAAAAAGACAGACTTCACAGCTTTCAAATGTTGGAAAATCTGTTGAGAACTTAGTGCAACAATTAAAAGCACAGTAGAAGAAAAAAGATCTCTTGCAGATATTCAATCATTTCCAGTGATTCCAAATTATAAAGCAGCGATTACCATCTGCAAAGGACAGCTGCATCTGTACATGGATGGAACACTTTACAATCAGGGACGGCCAAGAACGCGGCACGTGTGCATGCACGCGTGCCGAGCTTTCACACGAGTGCAGATCGCTCCCTTCTGACGTCACATGTCCCCCACCACCACACCAGCTGACTGTGCACACATGCGTGTAACTACGAACACGCCCCATGCGACAGTGCATTCGCGTAAAGAATACCGCCCTGCTAGCATGTGGCTTAGTTTCATATTACGACATTTGATAATATTAAGCTCTGTACAACACAAAGTGTTGAGCAATACTGAATCTTTGTTGGCTGTTGGTACACCTACAGAAAAATAACAATAACGCTGGGTTTGAAACTGCATTTCACCAACAATATCGTGCCTCTCACATCGTCACTCGTAAAATTCTTACATCATTTAAGCTGAGATATAGAAACGGATGTAAAAGTAGTCTACAGCATGCAGTATGATGTGGAATAAGTGATTCCAACTAATGTGAAACAAGCAAATTTTATTATCTGGAACTACTGCACAGAATTTGCAATAACTATAATTCTCAACAAAACATATGACAAATACAACAGAATTATCACCATTAATTTAATTATTTTTGGTTCGCTGTAGACATAATAAAGTTCATATCCGGCACATGGATAAACGTAGACAGTTTCTCGTATTTTCCTCCCTCAGATTGCCACGTAATCGTGACTTATTTAGTTTCATAATCTAAAAAAACCTTTCGCACACGTATGTCGATCCAAACATTGATATAACTTTTGCAGCCTCATTGTGGAGATGGGGAAACTCTTCCCGAGGAAAACCTTCGTAAAAGAATTTGTCCTTTAAATGGGAATTACACTGCAGATCGATCAATTCCATTTGCAAATGCACTGGGGCACTTTCAGCTTAAACGGCAAAGGGTCTAGAAAATAGTTAAAGAACAGATGTCAGACTGGCAGTGTCCTGAAACGTTTACAAAATTGTGCCTGTAGTTCCTCCAACAGAGAAACGAATTTTTCAGAAGTTGTGTTTTCTCTTACTTTGGAGAGCGTAGGGAAATGGGCGGTATTCTTTGTCATGAGTTGTTCCTTCCACAATGCGAGTTTCTTATATTAAATGCATCCACTTTTTTCATGAGATCAAAAATAAGCTCCTTCTCACCTTGCAAAGTCCTATTGAGAGCGTTCAAGTGTGCAGTCAGATCAACTGAAAAGGCAAGGTCTGCAATCCATTTTGGATCTTCTAATTTTGACTCTGCCTTTCCTTTTTCCTTCAGGAGCTCAACAATAGCGAGTCTTAAATTGAAAAATCTCTCGAGGCATGACCCTCGACTTAACCAACATATTTCCCAGTGCTAAATAACATCTCCGTACTCTTTGTTCAGTTTCATGAGAAACTGTTGAAACTGATGGTGTACTAAGCCATGCGACTTCAAAAAATTTACTGTGGTGACTACCAACTTCATCACGTGCTCCAAATTTGCATATTTAGCACAAAGAGCTTCTTGGTGTACAAAACAATGATTCCGTACAAATCTTACGTCGATCGTCCAAGTTTTTTACGCAACAATGCTACAAGCTTATTTTGAGGCCTCGAATTGCTGGCACTCCATCCGTAGTGACTGAAACTAACATTTTCCAGTTCAGGTCAATGGCTTCAACTGCCTCTTCCAACTGCTTTTAGCAAGTCTGTACCCCTCGTTGTGTCTTTCATTGGTACTAAATTTAACAGTTCTTCCATCACGTGCAAATTTGTGTCGACTCCACGAACGTAAATCGCTATTTGTGCTGTGTCCAAAATATTGGTGGACTCGTCCAAAGCAATCAAGAATGCAATAAACTTGCAGGCACTATCAATTAACTGCCTGTAGACATCCGCTTTGTCTGTGTAGAAAGACTAATTTCACTAAACTTCTTTACTTCCAGTGGCGTCAAGAGTTCCGTCACCCCAACAATACACTCCTTGATGAAATCACCATCACTGATAGGCTTATTCGCTGTTGCAATTTTGAGCGCTATTTTGTAGCTTGCTCTTAAATACAGGTTCGGTTGCAGTCTTAAAAAAAAATTGAGTGGACTCTAAATTCGAATTCTAACGACAAATATGTACGAATACAAACATCAGAAACACAAATATTTGTAAGGGGTACTCACGTTCAGTCTGTCTCGCTGCATAACACTACGTCTTCTTAATTCTGTCAACTTGTTTGATCTATCAGCCCCAACTAAATCATTAAGTTCTTTGTGTGTGGTGTTATAATGCTGTTCTATGGCAAATTTGTGGTGCCCGGCGAGTATGCGACTGCATAATAGATATTGAGAATTTTCATCTTCTCTTCGAAAAAATATTGCAATTCCCATTGAGCTCTGAAAGCTCGTTGCATTGTCACTACCACGCCTCTTTGTGAGTGTGTGTTCCATTGCAACAACCACTGTACAGTACTTATAAACTTCCTACAAATCGCTAACAAATAGCAGGGAATAAATATGGCTGCCACTATGAATCAACTATCGCAACCTATGCCGGATGAAAAGATGTCGCATCGCACAGCTAGTCTAATGTCGCGCCGTGCCGAGCAGTGCCGCGAAAGACCGAGAAAAGCCAAGTAGTGGCGAGGTGGACTGAACCCTGGACGGCAATATTATTATTGTTGTTGCTTTCTCCTGTTAATGACATAGTACAATGTTTTGAACAACAAAAACAATGTACAGTAATCTATGTCTTACTGCATTCAGTTTTGAGTTAGTACAGCGAGGATACCATAGAGTAGTGCAGATGATATAAATGGGTATGCAAGAAAGAACAGTAAACTACTGAGGTAAATGTAATGAATCACGTCACTTTCGGCATAAGCAATAAAAATCTTATAAAAAAAAATGCAAGATATAACTCTTAGCACTGGAAAATAGTTTTAACAATTCAGTTTGAGTCTGCAGTAATTCATCTGCAGAGAAACTCTGTAGTGAGCGCATTTATTATGTATCAGCTGTGAGAGGGCACAGTGCTTCATCTGGAGTCATGGTCACTCCAGAAATATTCAGAGTGCAGGTGGCTGGGTTACGCCGCAGGCCGCAGCACCTCATTGTGCCAAGCAGATACTGCGCATCCAGCAGTCAAAGGGTTAAGCTTGAAATTTGAGTCCTACATTATGTTCTTTTCTTCATTGTTACAGAATAACGGAGAGAATTTCTTATTGTTTAAATGAATACCAAGCTAAAATAGTCAGCGTTGACAAAGTAGCCAAGATACTATTCAAAATTTGTTAAATGCTAGCTTACTTTGTTTACTTTCCCTCTTGTTAGCTTCGTGGAATTATGGTAGATATGGTGAGACTCCAATCAATGTATTGTTTAAACTGTAGGAATGTGCAGTGGGTATATTTTGGTGAGGACAGTCTCCCATGTGAAGGCATCTTAAATTATATTGAGCGTTTTCTACTCGCATGTCTTGGTGGTTTACATACAACAGTTTAAACCTGTTTAGGAAGAACTGTAATATGCCTGGAGGCAGTCAATGGCATACAAATAATGTTTTCCTCATAGTCTAGGGAAGTCCTGTTTAGTATTATGGAAGGCTAAACATCCTCATTGTAAAGAGGCCTCTTCTAGTCTGTTTTTAAAGGTTCATCTACATCTACATTTATAGTTCGCAAGCCACCCAGTGGTGTGTGGCGGAGGGCACTTTACGTGCCTCTGTCATTACCTCCCTTTCCTGTTCCAGTCGTGTATGGTTCGCGGGAAGAACGACTGCCGGAAAGCCTCCATGTGCGCTCAATTCTCTCTAATTTTACATTCGTGATCTACTCGGGAGGTATAAGTAAGGGGGAAGCAATATATTCGATACCTCATCCAGAAACGCACCCTCTCGAAACCTGGACAGCAAGCAACACCGCAATGCAGAGAGCCTCTCTTGCAGAATCTGCCACTTGAGTTTGTTAAACATCTCCGTAACGCTATCACGGTTACCAAATAACCCTGTGACGAAACGCGCCGCTCTTCTTTGGATCTTCTCTATCTCCTCCGCCAACCCGACCTGGTACGGATCTCACACTGATGAGCAATACTCAAGTATAGGCCGAACTAGTGTTTTGTAAGCCACCTCCTTTGTTGATGGACTAAATTTTCTAAGGACTCTCCCAATGAATCTCAACCTGGTACCCGCCTTACCAACAATTAATTTTATATGATCATTCCACTTCAGATCGTTCCATACTCATACTCCCAGATATTTTACAGGAGTAACTGCTACCAGTGTTTGTTCCGCTATCATATAATCATACAATAAAGGATCTTCTTTCTATGTATTTGCAATACATTACATTTGTCTATTTTAAGGGTCAGTTGCCACTCCCTGCACCAAGTGCCTATCCGCTGCAGATCTTCCTGTATTTCGCTACAATTTTCTAATGCTGCAACTTATCAGTATACTACAGCATCATCCGCAAAAAGCCGCATGCAACTTCCGACACTATCTACTAGGCCATTTATATATATTGTGAAAAGCAATGGTCCCATAACACTCCCCTGTGGCACGCCAGAGGTTACTTTGTCTGTAGACGTCTCTCCATTGATAACAACATGCTGTGTTCTGTTTGCTAAAAACTCTTCAATCCAGCCACACAGCTGGTCTGATATTCCGTAGGCTCTTACTTTGTTTATCAGGCGACAGTGCGGAACTGTATCGAACGCCTTCCGGAAGTCAAGAAAGATAGCATCTACCTGGGAGCCTGTATCTAATATTTTCTGGGTCTCATGAACAAATAAAGCGAATTGGGTCTCACACGATCGCTGTTTCCGGAATCCATGTTGATTCCTGCATAGTAGATTCTGGGTTTCCAAAAACAACATGATACTCGAGCAAAAAACATGTTCTAAAATTCAACAACAGATCGACGTCAGAGATATAGGTCTATAGTTTTGAGCATCTGCTCGACGACCCTTCTTGAAGACTGGGACTACCTGTGCTCTTTTCCAATCATTTGGAACCTTCCGTTCCTCTAGAGACTTGCGGTACACGGCTGTTAGAAGGGGGGCAAGTTCTTTCGCGTACTCTGTGTAGAATCGAATTGGTATCCCGTCAGGTCCGGTGGACTTTCCTCTGTTGAGTGATTCCAGTTGCTTTTCTATTCCTTGGACACTTATTTCGATGTCAGCCATTTTTTCGTTTGTGTGAGGATTTAGAGAAGGAACTGCAGTGCGGTCTTCCTCTGTGAAACAGCTTTGGAAAAAGCTGTTTAGTATTTCAGCTTTACACGTGTCATCCTCTGTTTCAATGCCATCATCATCCCGGAGTGTCTGGATATGCTGTTTCGAGCCACTTACTTATTTAACGTAAGACCAGAAATTCCGAGGATTTTTTGTCGAGTCGGTACATAGAATTTTACTTTCGAATTCACTGAACGCTTCATGCGTAGCCCTCCTTACGCTAACTTTGACATCGTTTAGCTTCTGTTTGTCTGAGAGGTTTTGGCTGCGTTTAAACTTGGCAGTTAAGCTCTCTTTGCTTTCGCAGTAGTTTCCTAACTTGTTGTTGTACCACGGTGGGTTTTTCCCGTCCCTCACAGTTTTACTCGACACTTACCTGTCTAAAACGCATTTTACGATTGCCTTGAATTTTTTCCATAAACACTCAACATTGCCAGTGTGGGAACAGAAAATTTCTTTTTGATCTGTTAGGTAGTCTGAAATCTGCCTTCTATTACTATTGCTAAACAGATAAACCTTCCTCCCTTTTTTTATATTCCTATTAACTTCCATATTCAGGGATGCTGCAACGGCCTTATGATCACTGATTCCCTGTTCTGCACATACAGAGTCGAAAAGTTCGGGTCTGTTTGTTATCAGTAGGTCCAAGATGTTATCTCCACGAGTCGGTTCTCTGTTTAATTGCTCGAGGTAATTTTCGGATAGTGCACTCAGTATAATGTCACTCGATGCTCTGTCCCTACCACCCGTCCTAAACATCTGAGTGTCCCAGTCTATATCTGGTAAATTGAAATCTCCACCTAAGACTATAACATGCTGAGAAAATTTATGTGAAATGTATTCCAAATTTCCTCTCAGTTGTTCTGCCACTAATGCTGCTGAGTCGTGAGGTCGGTAAAAGGAGCCAATTATTAACCTAGCTCGGTTGTTGAGTGTAGCCTCCACCCATAATAATTCACAGGAACTATCCACTTCTATTTCACTACAGGATAAACTACTACTAACAGCGACGAACACTCCACCACCGGTTCCATGCAGTCTATCCTTTCTAAACACCGTCTGTACCTTTGTAAAAATTTCGGCAGAATTTATCTCTGGCTTCAGCCAGCTTTCTGTACCTATAACAATTTCAGCTTCGATGCTTTCTATCAGCACTTGAAGTTCTGGTACTTTACCAACGCAGCTTCGACAGTTTACAATTACAATACCGATTGCTGCTTGGTCCCCGCATGTCCTGACGTTGCCCTGCACCCGTTGAGGCTGTTGCCCTTTCTGTACTTGCCCAAGGCCATCTAACCTAAAAAACCGCCCAGCCCAAGCCACACAACCCCTGCTACCCATGTAGCCGCTTGTTGCGTGTAGTGCTTGTTGTGTTCCTCCGATTCATAGTGACACACGTCATTGGTGCCGACATGAGCTACTACCTGCAGATAGGTGCACCCTGTACCCTTCATGGCATCCGGAAGGACCCTTTCCATATCTGGAATGACTCCCCCGGTATGCACACGAAGTGCACATTGGTTTTCTTCCCCTCCCTTGCAGCCATATCCCTAAGGGGCCCCCTTACGCGCCTGACATTGGAACTCCCAACTACCAGTAAACCCACCCTCTGCACCTGTACATAATCTGTTAGCTTTGCTCTTCTGTTCACTGGTCTGTCAAACAAGCTCATACATGTACCAGTAGTAGTTGTTTACATGGAAAATCCCAATTTTTAATAAAAAAAAATCACTTTCTAAATTCAATAAACTTAGGCATTACAGCACTGTATTCAAACCTAAATGTCTTTATGGAGCAGTAACTTTAGTTTTAAATAGAAAGAGGGATACTGAAGACATTCGAAAGAAAAAGAATTATTATGAAAATATTTGGCACTAAAATTACCCATGTAGAAACTTATAGTTGAGAAGTAATAAGGAAGTAGAATAACACACACTTCCATGGTGATGTGAGAGAATGAAGACTTAAATTTTATAAGCATATTAAAAGAATGCCACACACTAGATTGACAAAACAAATAGTGGAATTCTAAGAGAAGTAACGCTAAAATTGAGCCAATTTAATGGATTGCTATGGTTAAGGAAGATCTTAAATTAACCAGTATAACTCAGGCAGACATTACAGATAGAAAAACAAAAGATATTTGCTAGGAAAGTTGGTCAGAGGGCAATTAGAAAACAGACTGGGACCCTGTGGCCCATTGAAAGAAAGAGTCTTCATTCTGAAAGGATGAAACAAATTTTGACGCAAAGGAAGGCCAACCATCAAAAGTGGTCCTATTGGGCCCATACGTGAATAATATAAAGGTTTTGAATCTTAAAATCACCATATCGCAAAAGTACTTTGTACCATTTTGTTAAGTTTCTTGTAAGCTGTAAAAGTATGTGCTAATTGCCGATACTCGTTGTTGTGGTCGTCATTCTGAAGACTGTTTTGATGCAGCTGTCCATGCTATTCTGTCCTGTGCAAGTATCTTCATCTCTAAATTACTGCTAAAGCGTACATCCTTGTGAATATGTTTATTGTATTCATCTTTTGGTCTCCCTCTACCAATTTCACCCCTCCACACTTCCCTCCCATTACTGATCCTTTGGTGTCTCAGGATGTGTCCTATTAACTGAGCCCTTCTTCTAGTTAGGAATTTTTTTCCCCCATTTTTCTCTTCCCCCTCCTCCTGAGTTCTATTCAGCACCTCCTCATTAGTTACTTGATCTACCTGCCTAATCTTCAGCTTTGTTCTGTAGCACCACATTTAAAAAGATTCTGTTCTGCTCTTGTCTAAGCTGTTTTTATTGCCCCATGGTTCCCTTCCATACTGGGTTACACCTCTTACAAATAAACTACTGAAAAGTGTTTTCTAACACTAAAATCTATAATGAAAATTAATAAATTTCTTTTCTTCAGAAATGCTTTTCATGTCATTGCAAGTCTACATTTTATATCCTCTTCACTTTGTCCATCAGTTATTTTGCAGCCAAAATGGAAAAACTCATCTACTTGTTTGCACCTTGTCCTAATTTAACTCCCTCAGCATCGCCTTATTTAATTCGACTAAATTCCATTTTCCTTGTTTTGCTTTTGTTGATGTTAGTCTTACATCCTCATTGAAAGACACTGCCCATTCTGTTCAACTACTCTTCCCTGTCCTTTACTTTCTCTGGCAGAATTAAAAATGTCATCGGCAGACATCAAAGTTTTTATTTTGTCTCACTGAACTTTAACTCCTACTCCAAATTTTTCTTTCTTTTCCTTTACTGCTTGCTTAATGTAGGGCCTGAATAACATTGAGGTAGGCTACAACCCTGTCTCACTCCCCTCTCAACCACTGCTTCCCTTTCACACCCCTCAACTCTTGTAACAGGTGTCTGGTTTGTGTACTAGTGCACTCCCTGTATTTTATCTCTGCTACCTTCAGAATTTCAAAGAGAGTGTTGCTGTCAACATTTTCAGAAGTTTTGGCTAAAGTTACATACTGCACTCAAAAAAAGGCTATGAATAATTTATATAATTATACCCTCATTTCACAACTGCATCAATACTGACCAACATTATTAATTAGACAGTGATGTAGCTGTTATTTCATAGTATGTTATTTAATTAATTGTTTATTTATCTTCAACAAGAAAGATGTTATATTGATCCTCTAGCAATCCTTGCTTATTAGAGTGCAGTATATATATATATATATATATATATATATATATATATATATATAAATCAAAGATGATGTGACTTACCAAATGAAAGTGCTGGCAGGTCGACAGACACACAAACGTACACCCAAAATTCAAGCTTTCGCAACAAACTGTTGCCTCATCAGGAAAGAGGGAAAGACGAAAGGATGTGGGTTTTAAGGGAGAGGGTAAGGAGTCATTCCAATCCCGGGAGCGGAAAGACTTACCTTAGGGGGAAAAAAGGATGGGTATACACTCGCGCACACACACACATATTTCCTACGTGGAATGTTTCCCTCTATTATATATATATATATATATATATATATATATATATATATCGACCTGCCAGCGCTTTTGTTTGGTAAGTTTCATCATCTTTCTTTTTAGATATATATATATATATATATATATATATATATATATATATATATATATATATATATATATATATAAACAAAGATGATGTGACTTACCAAATGAAAGTGCTGGCAGATATATAATTTTGCAGCTTTCTTTCGAATGAGATAACCTAGTTCTCCCAAGTAGTAATGACAGATTATTCATGTAACACCACATTCTTTTCAATAAAATGTGTTCTTCCAGTGGCAGTTATGGGGACTTAATTTACAAAGTGTGAAGTTTTTTTTATTGGTCAGTTTATCTGCTTTTCATGGTAATGAGAAAAGAGCTGATTCTGCAAGGAAGTACAAATAAAACATTTATTTCTCCGTTTTCAGCTCTTGATAGTACACAAGCCATCAATTGTTTCCATAGGCATAGGCAACAAGTCCTGTAAATTGTTCAAAAGCATGTGGCATCTGGACCCACTTGAGTTTTATGAACATAAAAATTCTTAAAACTCACAATTTTTGCTTTACCTTTTGTTTTGGTGATAGGAATTAAATGAATGTTACTTCTGAATCCCTGCGACTGCTGTAGTTTTATAAACTCTTTTTGCCAACTTCCTTTTTTATGCTACATGCCCAGTGCTTTCCTCATAAAGATGACTGATGGCGTGTATGCTTTCCTCCATTTGGGTCATGGTGTGCTTCCACAACATTCTTAATATGAATGTTAAGAAAAACATTTCACCTTTTATTTGCATTTATTGAGCTATTGGTTTCATTTTATTCAGAAAGTAGATCACATTCTTTATTTTTTTAAAGAGTAGGGAAAAAAATATTGTATGCATTTGAAAGAGATGCTTAAATACTACTATTCAGCATAGTCTCCACACAAATTGGGGCACTTAGTGGTGAACAAGCTTTTAATTTCCATTGTTAAATTCTACCATCTGAGAGACTTAGACCAGTTAGTCACTCTTTCTCGCAGTTCCGCGTAACTGTCAAAAATACTGCGTTGTGAGCCAGGTCGTCTTTGTTGGAAATATACGGTAGTCACTTTGTGCAAGATATGCACTACACGGCAGATAAGGAAACAGGTCCCACTTGAAAGCAACAAGTAATTTTCGAGCACAATTTGCAGTGTTTGGTCGAGTGTTCTCCTGCAAAAATAAAATTTTGAGCTCAACTCTCCTCTACACGTATTCTGAATTGCTCTTTCCCAGTGTTTGACAATACCTCGCATAGTTTATTGTTGCGTTGGGTTCAGGAAAATTGATGGACACACTTTACCTGTCGCAAAACAGTCGCTGTCTGTCTGCAAGTGTTTTCTTGGTTTTCTAGGTGGCTTGGTGTACCCCACTTCATAGACTGCAATTTAGTCTCACAATTCACGTGTTTGACCCACGAGTCATCTCCATTAAGATTGTCGCATGATGAGTTACCATGGTTTTTGTAAGAATTCAGAAATATCAGTGATGCAGTCAGGTGCTGGCCCTTATGCTTTTCTGTAAAAAAAAAATTTGGTACTCGTCTAGCACAAAATTTGAAATAACATCGCTTCTGTGCAATGATTTGCTGCATCAAAACTCATGAAATTTTTTGGAAAACTAAACAAGAGCTCTGTCATTAAGATTCCGCAGTTTTCTTGAATCTTCTTATTGACTTTTGTGACCAATTCATCAGTCACAATGCTTCGTCATCTACTTCCTTCTCCATTGTAAACTTTAGCTCAGCCACTTTTAAACCTAATGCGCCATTGTTGCACTACACCTTCAGTGATTACATTGTTTCCATGCACTTTATACAATTGCCGAAAATTTCCATCAGTTTATGGGTTTTGCCAATAAAAACATCATTCCTACCGCATTTCACAACTCGTGGGATTTTCAGTTGTGGCATACATTCAAAACTTTTATTAGATAACAGAAAAAAAAGTGAATGTCTCACTAACATAGCTGGATGCTGATTGAATGGACAAATCCTAAGACAATGATATGACCATGCTAGCCCCACCCATTATTGCTGCAGGCAAAAAGGTAATATACTTTCTGGACAGACCTTGTGTATTAACATCGTCTTGTGACAAAGTGGCACAAACGTCAGTGCCTTGTACAAGTACAATATTCCTCATTGTTTGTTGTTATTGGTATTTGTCATATTCTAACATATGCCTTTCAGCCTTTTATTGCCTAATTAAACATTTTTAAATCATGACATTGGTACTTTTCTGGAACTTTATCTCCTGAGCATGTGCGTTACATGTGCCTGGCACTTTACCTCCTGAGCACGTTTTACACGTACAAACAAAAAACTGGTCCTCTTTCCCTCACCAGTGCTTTGCTAACTTTATCTCCACAGTTCGTGGTTGGCTTTTCCTTTTTTCTCTATGGTCGGCTAACCACCATCACACTCTGTGAGATTTTAATTTGTTTTGTGTGGTCTTTGTGTAAGTTTCTCTTGTTCTGTGTCGTCTGTCATCTATTCTGCTGAACGTTTTTTATTCTCTGAGGGTGTTTTTGGTGTTTGGAAAAAGGGACCGATGACCGTAGCAGCAACCGTGGGTTGCGAAAGCTTGAATTTTGTGTGTGTGTTTGTTTGTTAGTGTCCCTATCAACATACCAACAATTTCGTTTGGTAAGTTACATCATCCTTGTTTTTAGATATATTTTTCCCACATGGAATTTTCCCCTCTATTTTTATATATATATATATATATATATATATATATATATATATATATATATATAAAAATAAAAAAAATCAGGGTGTATACGACCCGGGACAACCGGGAGATCCAGGAATAACCTGGGAATTTTTCCATCCAGGAGAAAACTGGGAAAAACCCGGGAGTTTTTTAGAACTCCAGGAATTTTTCAGTGTTCTAGTTTTCTGTTAAATTTTTGTAATTTTGACTGGTAAGAGCCGATACTCTAACAAAGGGTATTACTGTATCCCACTACTGCAGAATAACACTTCAACAATAAAACATAAACGAGAGAAAAAAAGAAAATAACTTAAATTGCAAAGGAAATGTACCATATATCATGACACCCACAGTGCTCATGCAAGCGTCTGCTGACAGCAAAATGTGTCAAAGGCTTTAGGAAGACTATGCAATGCTTCATAACAACAAATTACCTCCGATGAGCGTGTAGTCACAACTGTTGACATTAGATTCACTTTAGCAGTTACGAGCAGGCTCATGCGCATGCGCAGTTGAGTTGTGTTTGAGCAATAGATTTTCCCACTTCTGGCTGTAGGAATGTGGCTGTTCGCTGTGCAAGCAGCTAGATGCTACCGGGAAAGAGGGCACCAAATTCATATTCTTGAGGAAAAAAGCGCTTAGCATCCAGTGCACATTGGTCTATCGATTATTCATATGATTTTGAAATGCATCCCTTTTGGTTTTTGAACAAATTTTCAGTTGATTTCTGAATGCGTGTGTAGTGTACGTGATGTCTCTGTCAGGAGACACCTCGTCGCATGTAGAAATAAACTGTACGCAGGCAAAAGGGGCCGGGGCTATACGAGCTGTGCGGAGTGAAGCCGAACGTATTAATGCCAATTGCCGTCTGATTATGTGGTTGTCTGGGTTTGTGAATGATCGGCATTGTTATAATTACTAGCGAAATCCAGAAATTCAGACTACCAGAATGGAGATTTATAGGACTAACAGGAATAACAGGTGAGAAAGATTACGTATTATCTTGTTGGCGTATCCAAGAAAATGAAATTTTGACAAATTTTTGGCCAGATCGCTACACTAGTAAGGACCAGTTGTGCAGGCCCCGGCCAGCAGCCACTTAAGTTCTGTTCTAGAAGTAACGCGGAAAACGCGTTGTACGAACGTGTAACAGTGCTTAACTGGAGAATAATCACGGGATAACTAGATTGTCAGAACGAGGAAGGAGAAGAAACAGGGACATCACACAAATTATGGAATAATAAGATGATTCCAAATCGTAACATTACTTTTCAATCTCATGCTTGAGAAACTGGTGCATGTGAATGAAATGTGAAACTATTTCCTAACATAAAACTTTTTGCTTGTAGTAGGCCTAATAGGCATTTGACATTGGTACTTAGTGAATTATATTCTGTCGTGTTATAAAATTGACCATTTGTACCAATACAGTCTCGTTTATTTGGTGTGCGTTACAAAATTGCTGCAATATTAGAAAGGCCTATTTTGTTTTATGTAGCAGACGGTGACAAAACAGACGTAATCAGATCGAGAAACCAAATCGGCCTTGAGTATTATTTGTATTAACAGCTTTTTCAGTATTAGATAATTACATTTGGATTTTTCATGTAGAGAAAAGTTTGACGGACTTTGATGAGGTAATAGATTTTTTCGCTGAATTGAAAGCAAGCCATGTTAAGCTGTAGCAAGATTAGAGAAAAAAAAATGCTAGGAGCTAAGGATTGAAGAAATGTGTACTTTCTTGCTTGTATCTTGTCTTTATTGGTTTTATGTATCCTATATTTAATTTTATGTCACACAAAACAGCAAGTTATTAGCTAATAGACAATAAAGAGTGCAAATTTTCTTAAGAGTTCTTGTTCTCCCGATTATGAATAATCCCATTTGCTGTTAATTGCGAGGATTTTGTTTATATATAAAAAGAGGGCAGGCTGTCAAACTGGCTGACTGGTAGCAGGAGAGGCGCTACGGGACATTTCAATTTCCACTGTCCTGCATATAGTTTGATGGAATCCATTACAAAATACACACGTTTCAATGCCACAGAGCGAAATAACATGTCATACATTTCCTTGAACACACATGTTTTATGTTTCAGACATCCAGGAAGATGTGCGCTACAAGATGAACATATTTTTGAAAATTCGATTTTTTTAAATTATTGACCCGGTTAGCAAATATCGTAGATCCGGGGCTGATGTGCAGAGCAGTCTGAGTTACAGTGGGTAGTCTCCACGTGACCCATGTTTACATTTGGTGATTTTGCTGTTTCCCCTTCGTTTACTGTCCATCAAATGAAAACAAAACGGGTGTCTGTGGCGGTGCGCTCTCAAGTGAATTAAATACATTCACATAATTACGGAAGGCTAAAATATGTTATTGGTGTCAGATTTTATTTTATTTCCACCTTTCTGACAGTCAAGCATTAATTGCCTTGCAGAACAATGAAGTAATTTTTGTCTGTTTGCTAAAGAAATTTTACTTTTATTAACCTATTCTGCAGAGGCAGTCAATGTATTTGAAATGAAATGTTTAATTTCACAGTACTCTAGTTTCAGCTGTTCGCTGCATTTCGAGTGCACGTTTTCATCTTCTAGGATGTATGGCGTTATGCCATAATAAAGAACCAAAGATGATATAATACAGTACTGGTGCTCCAAGAAAATTTACAGCCCGAAACCCACACTGAAAAGCTTAATATCAGGTCGAGGTCTACTTCATTGGGAATCTGGACATATGAATGTGCAATTTTAAGTATGCATAAAGTATGGTTCATGAAATTCTGATGCTGTTGGAGTATCCTCTGATGTCTTGTTTCTTTTATGACATAATGTATGATCTTTCAATGTTTCACACATACGTACATGCGGGCTTCCTATGTCATGGTAGCTGTGCAAGCGCAGTGTCGCCTGTTATCTGCCCTCACTGGCAGCTGCTGAAACGAACATATTTCTTATAGGTCGCGGGAAAATATTGCGAATGGTGGTTTGAAAAGTGTTACTTTCAAAGGAAGTATCCTTTTATGTAAGTTGAACTATGTGCGAAAATGTACCATGAATTTCTTAAATTACAGAGCGTTTGACTCTCATTTAAAAATCAACTCTTTCATGACGAGCCATTTAGAAGAATTTTGAACCCTGAAGATCAGACATCTATGTCATTATTAAAAATTTTACTGGCACATTTGTGTGATATATCTTAAAGTGTAACACGCGCGAAAAAGATAAACATTATATGCGAAAGCTTAGCTACTCTTGTAGCTTATTAGCCTTACAGACCAATATTATATGTGAACACTTTGCTTTTCTGGTAGCTACACTATGTATATTAATTTAAACTATTAACTTTCCCTGTTTGTGTGTTCGTGCTACGTAACAGTGATGTTGCTGTTGGCTGACTACATCACGTGTCCTGTGGTCTGAATATCCGCTGTCATCGGCTGGCGGGATCATGTGACACGAGCTATGAGTGGCTTACAAAAGCGCATCGCAATCTCGATTTCAATTATACGAAAAGTAACATGCGGTGTTTGGTGGAATTCCAATGTATATTTTCGTAATACGAAAATAGGTAGCGCTGCTGCACATCACAGATATTTCTAAAACATGTCTTTCTCCCTGAGTTTCGTTTTCTAAAGTGCTGGGAAATTAAATGCCTGTGTATAAACCCATAACCATTCAAAGGATTGATAGGTTTTGCAGGGAAAATATACTGCCACTTAACACGGAAAAAGTGTGTTTTCACCCGGGAGAAAGTGTATTTTTAACCGGGAAATCCGGGAATTTTTTTTTTCCTTGTCTGCGTATACACCCTGTATATATATATATATATATATGCTTATCATCTCTTAAGCTATTTGTGTTAATTGTTACATGGCATAGTTGAGTACAGTTTTAAAATCCTAAAGTTAAGTGTACATAATTAGTAATTAAATTTCTACAGTAATTTTATGAACCAGTTTTGGTGTAGGAAAATTTAGCATTTTACTGAATTTGGTCAAGCAGCACATTTTTAAAACCCATAATAAACTGAAGAAAATGGTATAAATGTCAGATTTGTACATCAGATACTTTTTGAGGTATGGCAATTTTAAGGTTTCAAAAGGTTCAAAAATCGCACAGTTCAAGAAACTTAAAAAAAATTAATAACTTGAAAATAAATCTCCAAAAAGTCTGTAATTTTGGAATTTGTCTTATTTTGACAAAATAAAACAAAAGAATATTACAAAAGACTAAATTGTCAAGGTTCAATTGATTTCCCGTGGAATGACCCAGATGCTATTTATGTCATGAAGTACTTTCACAACAGTGGGAATGGCTAATAATGTAGACAAAGCATTTTTTGCCGTGAATATAACCCTATGTATATAGAAGAAAAAGAAAACAAGACACTGGTCCAGGGAGTAGTCGAAATTGAGATAGAAATAGACCAGTAAAAACCAGCTAAAGAAAATAATTTACTCAGAATATGTTGTTTACGTTAACTTTTTCTGAATGGACAGTCAAATTTTTAGTGAATCCTCGTCATCCTCACAATACAAAAAGAAGACCCAAGTATGCAAAATTTATATTCTACTTGTTCATTAATGGCCATGCATTAAAATACCACAATGTGGGAAAAAGTCTTTAAGAACTGTAGAGCTTAGATTTTTTATTATTTTATTGCGTTCACCCTTTTATGCTGTGTGTATAACATTTTCTTTTTAACCTCTTCCTGCATAATATGTGGCTGGGAAAGAAACGCCTCTACCATTTTGATAATTGGCAATCCTGTTTCATTTTATACCTGATTGTTATGTTTCCGTAGTTGTCAGAATTAACAATCCAATGAGATAAATTGTAATAAATTCTTCTTCACTAAACATGCAGCGAAACATCAACAGTGTCCACAATCTCGTCAAGTCTGCTGTTAATCAAAATTTCTATCAAACACTCTGTTTGGCAAATACATCAAATGCTGCTGTACATGGTCAATTAGTTGACATACCTACTAAAGTTTTACTAATTGTTTGATCCTGTACAGTGGCCTTATTTATTTATTATTATTATTTATCATTATACCATTCAGAATAATTGTATTGGACATGGCACCTGCATTAAGGGATTATTTGTATGTATATAAAACATAACCAAATTAGGATAGGATTAGGTGTTTGTCTTAGCAACTTGGGAAAACTGTGGGAAACCAAAGTAAGGCTGGCCAGATGGTAAATAAACCCTACTATCACAAATATGTAGTCAACATTGGTATTGAAATATTCACAAGAAGTAAGTCAATGGTGTAACTAGAACAGGAAATTGGTGTAACACACTTTTGAAAAAATGGACATATTATTTTACACCAAAAGTATAACACATGAAAAAGGGTTCCACTATATCCATCACAACCACTCTAATACTAGATTCCTTCTGAGTTGGTGTATTGCACTGCATTTGAAATGGGAGAAATAGACCTACAGCAGAAATATTCTTTTACAAAAACACACAGCATATGTGATATATCAGTAAAAAGAAACAAATGAGGTGTTGTAAAAGGAGGGCCTAATATTCCTATAAACTAATATAATAACTTATATTGTAGAAACACTTCTCGACAAGAAATGATTTTAACTCTACTCTAAAAGCCATTTCCTTCTGGTATTCACTGTTGTTAGTAAATTTAACTTTGTTTGGCAATTGGAAGTGTGCCCCCCCCCCCCCCCCCACCCTCCTCTCTCTCTCTCTCTCTCTCTCTCTCTCTCTCTCTCTCTCTCTCTCTCTCCCTCCCCCCCTCCTCCTCCCCCTCCCTTCCTCCCTCCCCCCCCCCCTCTCCATCAGTGCCCTTACTGTGTGCTCTATCTTGACAAAGGATTTATTCCGAAAGCTGACAGGTTTTCTTTCACTTTTGTGTGTGCTTGTTGACCAAGTGCTAGCATTTGGTGAGTGGTCACCTTTAGTCCTAAATTATTTACATTCTACCAGAATATTGTAATGTAACTACTAAGCTATCTCTGATAAATAGTCATTATGGCTTCGTGGCAAAGCATCTCTCGTAAATAAAGTCATTGTGGCTTCATAGCTGTTCTGCTAATGATATATGAATTAGTAGTCTTCCAAATGATTACAGGGCAGCAAAGTAATGACAGATCATTGTAGCAACAGAATAATTTTGCGTACAGTTAACCCTTGATTGATTTCACAATGTAAGATTATAATCATGATGAAATAAGTAGTGGGAATGAATGCTGCAGAGTCCATTTATATTATATATTATGTGAAATTATAGGCTTAGAAACCAGCTGGAATAGCAACAGAGAATTTGGTAGCTCCTTGAGGTTCATTATTCCCTAACACATTCTTTCTTGCTTTGCCTCAGAATGTATTATTTGCATTATTATTGACATAGACAACTTCATTACCAGGCACACACTTTTTGTCAGTGTGTAATCCCCCCTGTGGGCCTGGGGGTTAGAATAGGCCCGAGGTATTCTTGCCTGTCGTAAGAGGCGACCAAAAGAAGTCCCACACATTTCGGCCTTTATGTGATGGTCCCCTGTAGGGTTTGACCTCCATTATTCAAAATTTTCCCGAAGAGCAGGCCATTTGGGGAAGGATGCCTTACATGGTGCATCGTCCCCATCATGCGCCGAGACCTATCACATCCTTCGTCAATGTGGATCTGCACTTCTGCTCATTCTCCAACTGTTGGGGAGGTCACCCTCCTGGGTGTGTATTTTTCTATCAACTGTGAAGTATTGTTTTCTACGCTGACGATAATAGTGGACTTGTTTGCTGGGTTGCACTCGATATCGACCACGGTAGCCAGTCTGTTGTGGTGGGGCTGCCATGTACCCATTTGCTGCATCTGGGTGGCGCCTGTCAGGAGGGCCCGTGGTTGCAGTAGGTGGCATCGGGGCGGATGACCCGCAATGAAGTGTAGTACACTATCTCTTGTTGATGGTCAAACACCAGCTGTCTGTAAGCATCAGTTCAACGCACAGAAGTACAACCCCAAATTGTTCCCCTCCCTGGCCACACCATGGGAGGAATGCCTAGCCAAGGATGGCAGTGAAGCTTATTTGCCACGGTACCTTGTATTACAAGAGTTGATGGGGAATCTATCATGTCCATGAAGCCTCGGTTTTTTGTGGACATTTGGAGGAAAAGTTTGGGTAGGTGGAGGGCTTGTCCAAAACGAGATCTGCGTCAGTCTTTATCCTCTGCCCATTCATGGGCGTTATTTGCTTGTGACAAGCTGGGGGTGTTTCTGTAACCATTACACCGTATAAGAGCTTAAATATGGTCCAGGGTATCATATAACACTGGGACCTTCTTTTGCAGTCTGACGATGAGCGGCGTGCCAATTTAGAGCAGCGTGCCAATTTAGAGCAGCGAGGTGTACATGTCCATTGGGGTCTGAGGGATAATCAGGTTGCCACTGGTGCCTTCATCTTGGCCTTTGAGGGTGATACGTTATCCGAGATGGTCGCCGTGATGGTCTACTGCTGTGATGTAAAGCTCTATATCCCTTCCCCAATTTAATGCTTTAAATGCTGGAAGTTCGGCCATATGTCTTACCACTGTACTTCCAGCGTCACATGTCAAGATTGCGGATGCCCATCACATCCCAACACTCCATGTGCCCCACCTCCCATCTGTGTCAACTGCAGAGAGTACCATTCGCTTTGCTTGCCTCACTGCAGGATTCTCCAGAAAGAAAGGAAAACCATGGAGTAAAAGACCATGGACTGACTGACCTACACTGAGGCTAAGAGGAAATTTGAATGATTACATCCCTGTACATATGACATTGTCTTACGCTGCCGCTGCAACAGGTCTAGCCCCCGTCAGCTCTGCCAAACCCAGTCAACTCTCAGAACCGTAAGACTACACTTGATGGTGGGGGCACTTCCCTCCCTGTTGCTCCCGCAGCATCTACTTTGGTAGCAACACCCACCCAACCATCGGGGATATCGGTCCACACTTCTGCACCGGAGAAGCGGAAGTCTTCTTCGGATCCTCTCGCTGGGCAGGGGTCGCTTGGGTCACTCCCTTCCCAGCTTTCTGCTAGTGGGAAAGATGGCACCTGCCAGTGGCTGAAGTACCCAAAAGCAGCTGGTCATAGGGCTTCACACTCATCATCAGTCCCGGATACTGAATCACTGAAGTCCTCCCAGCCAGGGAAACCCAAGGAGCAGCAAGAGAACTCCAAAAAGAAGATCCCCAAGACCAAGGGAATTGCAGTGGCACTCAACACCACCTCTACCAACAAGCTCTGCGTCTGCGGATGAGGTGGAGATTCTGGAGCCCACTGAGGACCCAGATCTCGCTGGACCCTCAGACACAAAGGATGTAGACTGCTCAGGCAATAAGTCTGTGGCAGCAGGTGATACTGAAGCGTAAACTGCCTCATTGAATGTTCCCTGCCTTCCCAGTCTCAAGATGACGTCATCCTCCAGTGGAATTGCGGCGGTTTTTTCCACCACCTGGCTGAGCTACAGCAACTGTTACGCTTTACACCTGCTTTCTGCATTGCCCTCCAGGAAACCTGGTTCCCGGCAATGCGGACCCCTGCACTCCACAGCTATAAGGGATATTACAGGAACCATAGCAACTGTAATCAAGTGTCAGGTGGAGTTTGCGTGTATGTCCTAAACTCAGTTTGTAGTAAAACTGTGCCCCTTCAATCCCCTTTTGAAGCTGTGTCTGTCAGATTAATGACACAGGAAATAACTGCCTGCAATGTTAATCTTCCTCCAGATGGTGCAGTACCACTGAATGTATTAACTGCACTGATTGATCAACTCCCTAAAGCTTTCCTACTTCTGGGAAATTTTAACGCCCATAACCCGACCTCTGTGTGGTAGTGACCACTTCCCCATCTTCCTGACACTGCCTCGGTGTCAGGCACACGGATGCGTGCCCAGATGGGATTTAAACAAGGTGGACTGGGAAACTTTCACCTCTGCTGTCACCGTAGAATCTCCCCCACACGGGCATCTGGATGTGATGGTTGAGCAGGTGACTACAACAATCTCTCGCTCTTTAGGGTGCCCCTGGCGAAAGACAGTGCCTTGGTGGTCTCCAGAAGTTGCTGAAGCAATTCAGGAGTGCCGGCGAGCTCTACAGCCGCACCCTTCCCTGGAGCACCTCATACACTTTAAACGGCTCTGTGTCCGCGTTCGCCAACTTATAAAATGACGGATGTTGGGAGAGATACGTCTCAACCATTGGGTGCCATAAGTCACCTTCCCAAGCCTGGGCAAGGATCAAACGTGTTTTCGGGTACCAGACTCCAACAGGTGTTCCTGGTGTTAACATCAATGGCGTGTTATCTACTGACGCAATTGCGATTGCCGAGAACATTGCTGAACACTGTGCTCGAGCCTCTGTGTCGGCGAATTACCCCCCAACGTTTCGCACTCTCATACGACGGCTGGAAGGGAAAATCATCTCGTTCACTACATGCCACAGTGAATACTATAATGCCCCGTCTACAGAGTGGGAGCTCCACATGCCCCAACACTGCTCCTGCTGGGCCAGATCAGATCCACAGTCAGATGATTAAACATCTGACTGCAAGCGACATCTCGTTATCTTCAACAGGATCTGGTGCAGTGGCATCTCCATCGCAATGGCGGGAGAGCACCATAATTCCGACACTTAAACCCAGTAAAAACCCACTTGATGTGCATAGCTATCGTCCCATCAGCCTCACCAATATTTTTTGTAAGCTGCTGGAACATATGGTTGTCGGTGATTGGGTTGGGTCCTGGAGTCACGTGGCCTGCTGGCTCCATGTCAGGGCGGCTTACGCCAGGGTCCCTCTACCACTGATAATCTTGTGTCCCTTGAGTCTGCCATCCGAACAGCCTTTTCCAGATGCCAGCACCTGGTTGCCGTCTTTTTTGATTTACGAAAAGCCTATAAGATGACCTGGCGACATCGTATCTTACGAGTGCGGTATCTGGGGCCCGCTCCTGATTTTGATCCAAAACTTCCTGTCACTCCGTACTTTCTGTGTCCAAGTGGGTGCCTCCCATGTTCAGGAGAATGGAGTCCCGCAGGGCTCTGTACTGAGTGTGTGTCTATTTTTAGTGGCCATTAACGGTCTAGCAGCAAGCCGTCTGGCCCTCCAACTCACCTTCTCTGTATGCAGACGACTTCTGCGTTTCGTACTGCTCCACCAGTACTGGTGTTGCTGAGCATCGCCTAAAGGGAGCTATCCACAGCCAGCTGGAGTGAGCGTGCAGTTCTAGGCGCTACAGTCTGGAACCGAGCGACCGCTACGGTCACAGGTTCGAATCCTGCCTCGGGCATGGATGTGTGTGATGTCGTTAGGTTAGTTAGGTTTAATTAGTTCTAAGTTCTAGGCGACTGATGACCTCAGAAGTTAAGTCGCATAGTGCTCAGAGCCATTTGAGCTATCCACAAGGTGCAGTCATGGGCTCTAGCCCACAGCCTCCGGTTTTCAGCTGCAAAGTCGTGTGTCGTGCACTCCTGTTGGCGTCGTACCATTCATCCGGACGTAGAATTTTACCTTCATGATGATCCACTCACTGTAGTGGAGACACATCGATTCTGTGGACTGGTTTTTGACGCTCGATTGACTTTTTCCTCATCTTGGGCAGCTTAAGCAGAAGTGCTGGCAGTACCTCGATGCCCTCCATTGCCTGAGCAACACCAACTGGGGTGCAGATCGCTCTACACTGCTGTGGCTCTACAGAGCCCTTGTCCAATCTCGAATTGACTATGGGAGTGTGACTTATGGTTTGGCAGCGCCCCCAGCGTCGCATTTACTTGAACCTGTGCACCACTGCGGGGATGGACTAGCTACAGGAGCTTTTAGGACGAGTCCGATGACAAGTGTACTAGTAGAGGCTGGTGTCCCTCCATTACAGATCAGATATGCACAACTGTTCGCCAGTTACGCAGCACACGTTCGTAGTTCTCCTGAGCATCCGAATTACCATCTCCTTTTCCCACCCGCGGCAGTCCATCTCTCACATCGGTGTCCCAGATCAGAGCTAGTGACAGTGGTTCGTGTGCAGTCCTTTCTCTCCAAACTGGAGTCCTTCCCTTTACCACCTCTACTTGCACTCCATTCACTTATGCTTCCATGGTGTATGCCTCGGCTGCCACATAGCCCTAAGGGCTACAGTAACCATGTGGCTCTCCGCTGTTACTTTCTCTCTATTCTTGACATCTCCCAGTGCTTTTAAGTGGTTGATGGTCGCGTAGGATTTGACTACGTTCACGGTGGCCCTATTGAATAACATTCACTACTCGATGGCTGCAGTGTATTCACTGCAGAGCTGGTGGCCATTTGGCCATTTCTCGTGCACTTCAGTATCTCCGTTCATGCCCTGGGGAGTCTTTCCTTCTATGTACCGACTCCTTGAGCAGCCTTAAAACTATTGACCAATGCTACCCTTGTCTCCCTTGGTAGCGTCCATCCAGGAGTCCATCTCTGTCATGGAACGGTCCAGTTGCTCAGTGGTATTCGTCTGGACCCCTGGTCATGTTAGAGTCCTCAGAAATTAACTTGGCTGACAGTGTGGCCAAGCAGGCTACACGGAAACCACTTCTGGAAATGGGCATCCCTGCAAGTGACCTGCGTTTGTTATTACTCCACAAGGTTTTTCAGCTTTAGGAGACGGAATGGCAAAATATTAGTATGCACAACAAACTAAGAGCCATTAAGGGGACCACAAATGAGTGAAGTCCTCGATGAGGGCCTCTCACTGGGACCCCGTGGTTCTCTGCCAGCTTTGCATTGGCCCTGCCTAGGCGACCCCTGGCTACCTCCTGGGCCGTGAAGACCCACCTGAGTGTCGCTGTGGTACCTGGTTGACAGTGGCCCATATTCTTCTGCTCTGTCCTTCATTTGCTGCCCTGCGACTTCCATCTTCGGTTGATGGACTCATTATCATTGATTTTAGCAGACAATGCCTCATCGGCTGATTTGGTTTTACGTTTCATCCATGAGGGTGGGTTTTATCATTTGATCTGAGTTTTAGAGCCTGTCCTTTGTTTTTTCTGTGTCCTCCACCCTAGTGCTTTTAGGGTGGAGGTTGTAATGTGTTGCAGGGTGGCTGGCTTTTCTTTTTTATGTTCATGGTTGGCCAGCCCCTGCAATCTGCTTCCTTGTTTTACTCTCTTCTAAGTGTTTCTTGCATCTCTCTGTTGGTTTCTTGCCCTCTTTTGTTCCTTTTAGTGTTTGTTGCCTTTCCTTTCTTTCCGTTTTGTGTTACATGTCTTGTCTGTTTTATTCTCACACTTTGGCATTATTTTATGAGGAACAAGGGACTGATGACCTTGTAGTTTGGTCTCTTTCCCCATCTTTTAAATTAACCAACCTAGGCCAGAAGTTTTAATGTGTCGCAGAGTGGCTGGTTTTTCCTTTTGTTCTTGTGGTCGGTCTGCCACGGTCATCTGCTCTCTTGTTTTTTCCCTTCTACCTGTTTCTTGCTTCTCTGTGTGGTTTTCTTTTCCTGTTTTGTCCATAGTAGTGTTGGTTGTCCTTCTGTAGTTCTTCTGGTTCTTCCATTCTCCTGTTATTGTGCTGTACGTCTCTTTTTCTTCTTTCCCTTGTGTAATTATTTTACCAGGATCAAGGGACCGATGACCTCGCAGTTTGGTCCTTTCCCCCTCCCCCCTCCTGTCCTCCTCTAAACCAACCAACCAGCCAATCAGTGTGTAATAAAATGGTGGAAAGGAAAGGGAAACTAGACTTAAAATCCTGAACTTTTTGGAGCCGCAGCTCGTGATGTCTGGCCACCAATACCAATGCCAATAGTTGTCACACGAATGCCAATAGTTGTCACACGAAGCTAATCATCCTTTTCTAGGCGTGTGAAAATGACTGCAGTGTTGTTATTAGGATTAGGGTTTAACATAGAGTGGAGGGAAGAGGAGTGGAAAGGGGTATATAAATGTATGTGCAGGGATAGTTATCACAGATTCCAGCAAGTAACATGTCTTGAAGGATAGATTATCCAGACTGAAAGATAAAAAGGCTGAAGTTTAGTAAGACTGAAGCAGTAATTGATGTTAAGGGGGGAGAAGAGTGTAGACTTGGAGAATGAGCAGAAAATAGGGCGTAAAGAAGAGACTTTGAATTTTTTGTAGTTCTGGGCCCAGGAGTAAAATTGTCACAAAGGATGGGTTATGAACAAAAAATGATATCTAAGTAAACATAAGTTTTCCTTATTGCTGTATTACCAAATATTTTGAAGATGTTATCTTTGTTTCCAGACCAGGAGGAGAATTAAACCCAGGTGAAGATGAAGTAGAAGGTCTGAAGAGGCTTCTAACAGAGGTAACATTCCAGTAAATATGGCATACTGTTGCATCTCATGCCAAACCTGAAAGGGATACTATGTTGTTTAAATGATTTTCTTGTTAATTTCAGATGTTGATGTGTTTTCTGTGTGCAAAATATTTATCAAAGTTCTTTTGTTTTTATTTTGAAACAGCATTTCCCCATCATGGACAAAGTACTTCTGTACTGAAGCCAGTAAAGTCGCCATTGTAGTGGAGGTGCATAAATTAATCATTTGCAGAAAGTGTTGTATACTTTTGGTTGGAGAACGCAAAACGATTTATATATCAAAAATAGTATGACATTTTGAAAAAGAAATATGTATTGATTAAATTGACATTTAATTCACAGCTGGTACTTAATGAAAAGTAATTTTTCTGAGGCAAGCAGGATAAAAGGTGAATGCATTGTCAAGAGCTTAATGAAATTGTCCACCAGTTAGTATTTTTTGTTAATTCCACCACTTCACCAAGGATGCCACTTCTCATTGCCGTGAAATTGAGGAACCTAATTTTCTTTATTAGTCATGTATTTACTGCACTTCTGAAGGTATATTCGTATTCTTATGCTCTTATAACACCATTTTATGACAGCATCTGGTAGAGCAAGCATGACTTTACTAGTCGCCTTGAAAATATTTGTTTAGGTCTGTTATTATTCCTGACCTGTGAAAATTATAACATTGTCCTGGTTGCATGAAAAACCACTGTTGTGCTTGGTCCATAAGTTGTCATGGATTCTATCATCCAGCAGTCATCAGTTTAAACTTGATAGTGCTTTACTACACTTGTCCCTGTTTGTGTGGCTACATCCTTGTTATCTTGATTTCTCATCTGAGAATTGAATTAAATAGCTGCATAGGGTCAATTGCAGAATATGTGGTCAACTCTACCAAACATAATTTTTTTATTTGATTTAATTTTTTTTTTATTTCAGAAATCCCCGTAGTCACAATCGATAACATGTTATGCCATTGACACTTTTGCAACATTTGTGATAGTAGTGTTCTTCAGGAAGCATAGGATATTACATCATTTTGGGTATCCATGTTTCAAATTACAAAAGTAATGTCAAAACCATTTTTCTAAACTCAGACTTCAAGAAGAATATAATAATTGCAATTCCAAAGAAAGCAGGTGCTGACAGGTGTGAAAATTACCAAACTATCAGTTCAGTAAGTTATGGTTGCAAAATACTAACATGAATTTTTTACAGAAGAATGGAAAAATTGGTAGAAGCCGACCTCGGGGAAGATGCAAGGCAGTTTGACCCTACGACTTGCCTTGAAAGATAGGTTAAGGAAAGGCAAACCTATGTTTATAGCATTTGTAGACCTATAGAAAGCTTTTGACAATGTTGACTTGAATGCTCTTTGATGAAATTCTGAAGGTAGCAGATGTAAAATACAGGGAGTGAAAGGCTATTTACGATTTGTACAGAAACCAGATAGTTGTTAGAAGAGTCAAGGGGCTCGAAAGGGAAGCAGTGGTTGAGAAGGGAGAGAGACAGGGTGTAGCCTGTCCCCAATGTTACTCAATTTGTGTATTGACCAAGCTGTAAAGGAAACAACAGAAAAATTTGGAGTAGAAATTAAAGTCCAGGGATAAGAAATGAAAACTTTGAGGTTTGTTGATCACTTTGTAATTCTTTCAGGCACAGCAGAGACTCTGAAGAGCCATTGAACAGAATGGACAATGTCTTGAAAGGAGGAAATAAGGTGAACATCAACAAAAGCAAAACAAGGGTAATGGAATGTTGTTGTTTTTGTTGTTGTTGTTGTTTTCAGAGATTAGTTTGATGCAACTCGCCATGCTGCTGTATTTTGTGCAGGCTTTATCATCTCCTAGTAACTGCTGCAACCTACGTCCTTCTGACTCAGCTTAGTCATGCATCTCTTAGTCTCCCTCTACGAAAGTCCTCTCGTTCACTACACACTACAGTGAACCCTATAATGCCCCATTTACAGAGTGGGAGCTTCTCAGTGCCCTTGCACATTGCCCTGACACAGCTCCTGGGCCCGATCGGATCCACAGTCAGATAATTAAACATCTCTCGTCTGACTACAAGCAACATATTGTCGTGATCTTTAACTGGATCTGGGGCGATGACGTCTTTCCATCTCACTGGCTGGAGAGCACCATCATACCAGTGCTCACACCTGACAAAAACCCTTGATGTGGATAGCTATTGGCGCATCAGCCTCACCAACACTCTTTGTAAGCTGCTGTCGACAGTTGGGTTGGGTCCTGGAGCCACATGGCCAATTGGCTCCATGCCAGGGTGGCTTCTGCCTGGGTCACTCTGCCACTGATAATCTTGTGTCCCTAGAGTCTGCCATCCGTACAGCCTTTTCCAGACGCCAACACCTTGTTGCTGTCTTTTTTTGATTTACGAAAAACGTATGACACCACATGGCGACATCATATTCTTGGCGCATTATACAAGTGGGGTGAAATTTCCTGTCATTTTGTACTTTCCATGTCCAAGTTGGTGCCTCCCGTAGCCTAGGACAATGGGGTCCTGCAGGGCTCTGTATTTATATATCTATTTTTAGTGGTCATTAACGGTCTAGCAGCAGCTGTAGGGCCCTCCGTCTCACCTTCTCTGTATGCAGACGCCTTCTGCATTTCGTACTGCTCCACCAGTACTGTTGTTACTGAGGGGCACATACAGGGAGCCATCCATAAGGTGCAGTCATGGGCTCTAGCCCACAGCTTCCAGTTTTTGGCTGCAAAGTTGTGTGTTATGCACTTCTGTTGGCATCATACCATTCATCTGGAACCAGAACTTTACCTTAATGACGATATACTCACTGTAGTAGACACATATCGATTCTTAGGACTGGTTTTTGACAGCTGATTGACTTGGCTTCCTCACCTTCATCAGCCTAAGCGGAAGTGCTGGGAGCACCTCAATGCCCTCTGCTACCTGAGCAACACCAAATGGGATGCAGATCGCTCTAAGCTGCTGCAGCTCTACAGAGCCCTTGTTCAATCACACCTTGACTATGGGAGTGTGGTTGATGGTTCGGCAGCACCCTCAGCGTTGCGTTTACTCGGCCCAGTGCACAACTGTGGCGTTCGACTAGTGACAGGAGCTAGTTCGGTGACCAGCATCCTTGCGGAGTTTGGAGTCCCTCCATTGCAGGTCAGGTGTGCACAACTGCTCACCAATTACGTTGCACACATTCGTAGTTATCCTGTGCATCCGAATTACCATCTCCTTTTCCCACCCACGGTGGTTCATCTCCTGCATCTGCGGGCCAGGTCAGGGCTTCCAATTGCAGTTTGTGTCTTGACTCGTTCTTTCCAAGCTGGAGTCCTTTCCTTTACCACCTATTCTTGAAGTCCATTCACGTACGCCTCCATGGTGTATACCTAGGCCGCGGCTTTGCCTGGACCTTTCACATGGCTCTAAGGACTCAGTTAAGGCTGCGGCTCTCCGCTGCCACTTCCTCTCCATTCTTGACACGTTCCAAGCCCACGAAGTGGTTTACACCTATGGCTGGTGATCACACTGGCTTTGCATATGTCCATGAAGGACATATAGAACAGCATTCCTTGCCCGATGGCTGCAGTGTTTTCACTGCTACATCTACATCTACATCTATATCTACATTGATACTCCGCAAGCCACCCAACAGTGTGTGGCGGAGGGCACTTTACGTGCCACTGTCATTACCTCCCTTTCCTGTTCCAGTCGCGTATGGTTCGCAGGAAGAACGACTGTCTGAAAGCCTCCGTGCGCGCTCTGATCTCTCTAATTTTACATTCGTGATCTCCTCGGGAGGTATAAGTAGGGGGAAGCAATATATTCGATACCTCATCCAGAAACGCACCCTCTCGAAACCTGGCGAGCAAGCTACACCGCGATGCAGAGCGCCTCTCTTGCAGAGTCTGCCACTTGAGTTTGTTAAACATCTCCGTAACGCTATCACGGTTACCAAATAACCCTGTGACGAAACGCGCCGCTCTTCTTTGGATCTTTTCTATCTCCTCTGTCAACCCGATCTGGTACGGATCCCACACTGATGAGCAATACTCAAGTATAGGCCGAACGAGTGCTTTGTAAGCCACCTCCTTTGTTGATGGACTACATTTTCTAAGGACTCTCCCAATGAATCTCAATCTGGTACCCGCCTTACCAACAATTAATTTTATATGATCATTCCACTTCAAATCGTTCCGCACGCATACTCCCAGATATTTTACAGAAGTAACTGCTACCAGTGTTTGTTCCGCTATCATATAATCATACAATAAAGGATCCTTCTTTCTATGTATTCGCAATACATTACATTTGTCTATGTTAAGGGTCAGTTGCCACTCCCTGCACCAAGTGCCTATCCGCTGCAGATCTTCCTGCATTTCGCTACAATTTTCTAATGCTGCAACTTCTCTGTATACTACAGCATCATCCGCGAAAAGCCGCATGGAACTTCCGACACTATCTACTAAGTCATTTATATATATTGTGAAAAGCAATGGTCCCATAACAGTCCCCTGTGGCACGCCAGAGGTTACTTTAACGTCTGTAGACGTCTCTCCATTGATAACAACATGCTGTGTTCTGTTTGCTAAAAACTCTTCAATCCAGCCACACAGCTGGTCTGATATTCCGTAGGCTCTTACTTTGTTTATCAGGCGACAGTACGGAACTGTATCGAACGCCTTCCGGAAGTCAAGAAAGATAGCATCTACCTGGGAGCCTGTATCTAATATTTTCTGGGTCTCATGAACAAATAAGGCGAGCTGGGTCTCACACGATCGCTGTTTCCGGAATCCATGTGGATTCCTACATAGTAGATTCTGGGTTTCCAGAAATGACATGATACGCGAGCAAAAAACATGTTCTAAAATTCTGCAAGAGATCGACATAAGAGATATAGGTCTATAGTTTTGCGCATCTGCTCGACGACCCTTCTTGAAGACTGGGACTATCTGTGCTCTTTTCCAATCATTTGGAACCCTCCGTTCCTCTAGAGACTTGCGGTACACGGCTGTTAGAAGGGGGGCAAGTTCTTTCGCGTACTCTGTGTAGAATCGAATTGGTATCCCGTCAGGTCCAGTGGACTTTCCTCTATTGAGTGATTCCAGTTGCTTTTCTATTCCTTGGACACTTATTTCGATGTCAGCCATTTTTTCGTTTGTGCGAGGATTTAGAGAAGGAACTGCAGCCGGTGGCTGTATCTCTTGCTCTTGAACACATCATTCATCCCCTGGGGAGTCAGTTTCTTCTGTGTACTGACTCCTTGAGCAGCCTACAAGCTATCGAACAGTGCTATCCTCATCCTTTGGTAGCCACCATCCAGGAGTCCATCTATGCCCTGGAACGGTCAAGTCGTTCAGTGGTTTTTGTCTGGATGCCAGGTCATGTCAGAATCCCAGGCAACGAACTTGCCGACAGGCTACACGGAAAACACATATGGAGATCAGCATTTCAATAACTGGTCTGTGTTCGTTTTTACATCGCCAGGTTTTTTGGCTTTGGGAGACGGAATGGCATAGTCTCAACACGCACGATAAACTGCATGCCATTAAGGAGACTACGAATATTTGGCAGTCCTCCATGCAGGCCTCTGACAGGGACTCTGCTTCTCTGCCGGCTCCGCTTTGCCACACTTGGGTGACCCACGGCTACTTCCTGCACCATGAAGACCCATCTCATTGTCAATGTGGTGCGCAGTTGTGGCCCATGTTCTGGCGCACTGTCCCAGTTTGACAGCCTTGCGACGAAATTTTCTGTTACTTAACTCGTTGCTGCTAATTTTATCTGACAACACCTCATCAGCTAATTTAGTTTTACATTTTATATGTGACGGTGGGTTTTATTTGATCTAAATTTTAGCGCATGTCCTTTGTCCCTCTGTTTTCTCCACCCTAGTGCTTTTAGGGTAGAGGTTTTAATATGTTGCAGAGTGGCTGGCTTCTCCTTTTTATTCTCATGGTCAGCCAGCCATGGTAATCTGTTTTGTCGTTTTAATCTCTTGTACGTGTTTCTGTCTTATCCCCATTTTTCCATTTAAGTGTTTGTTGCCCTTCCATCGTTCTTGTGGTTTTCCCTTTCTGACTGTTTGGTGTTGTCAGTCTTGCTTGTTTTTTTCTCACCCTTGTGGCATTGTTTTATTCGGAACAAGCGACGGATGACCTAGCAGTTTGGTCCCTTCCCCCCTCTTTTAAACCAACCAACCAATCTCCCTCTACGATTTTTACCCTCCACGCTTCCCTTCAGTATGAAGTTGATGATCCCTTGATGCCTCAGAATGTATACTACCAACTGATCCCTTCTTCTAGTCAAGTTGTGCAACAAATACCTCTTCTTCCCCGTTCTGTTCAGCACCTCCTAGTTAGTTATGTGATCTACCCATGTAATCTTCAGCATTCTTATGTAGCACCACATTTCAAAAGCTTGTATTCTCTTCTTGTCTAAACTGTTTATTGTCCATGTTTCACTTCCATACATGGCTACACTGCGTATGAATACTTCCAGAAGAGTCTTCCTGATGCTAAATCTGTACTCGATATTAACAAATTTCTCTTCAGAAATGCGTTTCTTGCCATTGCCAGTCTACTTTTTATGTCCTCTCTACTTTGACCATCATCAGTTATTCTGCTGCCCAAATAGCAAAACATCTACTACGTTAAGTGTTTCATTTCCTAATCTAATTCCATCAGCATCATCTGATTTAGTTTTACTACATTCCAAAACTACAAAACTCTACCATCTGGTGAGCAAAATGTATGAGACTGGCAAAATACATTCAGACTTAAAGAATAATATAGTAATTCCAATCATAAAGAATGCAAGTGTCGACAGGTGTGAAAGTTACTGAACTATCAGTTTAACCAGTCGCGGCTGCAGAATACTAATACGAATTCTTTACAGATGAATGAAAAAAATTTGTAGAAGCCGACCTCGGGGAAAATGTTGGAACACACGATGCTATACTGACCCTACGACTTATCTTAGAAGATAAGGTAGGGCACATTCTGAGGCAAGGGATCACAAGTTTAGTATTAGAGAGAAGAGGTAGGGTAAAAATTGTAGAGGGCGACAGAGAGATGAATCCAATAAGCAGCTACAGAAGGATGTAGGTTGCAGTAGTTGCTGAGATGAAGAAGCTTGCACAGTATAGAGTAGCATGGAGAACAGCATTAGACAAGTATTTTGACTGAGACGACAACAACAACAACAACAACAATAATAATAATAATAATAATTACCCACATTTTTGCTTGCCACCTGTGACTGAAGTTTTAAGTAGTTGTGGAAATTGCATGATCTCTGAAATTGGGGACAATTCATTTTGTATAGTTAAATATCCTAAATTACATGGTGTAGTGATATTGATTCTTCCAATTCCTTGTGTTTTTTGGTCTGTTGTTAATCAGTTGAGCAAAATTATTAAGTTGAACAAACCGTTTCATTTACAAATATTTTATTCACAGGATATGAACTATTCAGGAACAAATCATGTTACAAAGGGGTTTTATAAAATTCAGAGGTATTTCAAAAATATAATTAAGTTCGCACTGAACCCCTAATGCATTGAGGAGTGATTAGCTATGGTGTCGATCAACTGTATGAAACTGTGGTTTTTCACAGTTTTTCTGAATTTTGTGGCAGATTCCCGTGCACAGAATTTAAGTCAGTTTATTATGTTTGAATGAGAGATCTTTTTCCTGTGATATGCTGCGACTGGAACAGACATGCACCTATGACCATTTATGAAAATGTAATTTCACAACAAAATTTTACATTAGTCTTTCGTTTCCTGAATGGAGAGATCAGAAATTGTTGGTGCTAAGATTAAATGTATGATGATGATGATGTGGTTTCTTTTTGAAAATTGTTTACTTTTGCATCAGCATGGAAAATAGTCCTAACATCATATTCTTCACAATCTTCTTCTTCTGCAGCACCACAACTTACGATCAGTCTTGGCCTCTTTAACTATTTTCTTCCATTTATCCCGGTCCCTTGCTAGTGTTTTCTAATTCCTACTATCACTCCCTCGTGCCATCTGCTTTTTGCTCAGCCACATTTTCTCTGTCAACCTGACTTTCCTTGGTATATCTTTTTTGGTATTTCTGTATCATTCATCTGTACCACATGTCCAGCTCATATCAGCCTAGATAATTTCACATGTCTTCTAACCGGCTGGTCTTTGCAGATTTTGTACAACTCATGGTTGTATCTCCTCCTCCATCTTTCCCTTTCGCAAATTGGGCTGATTATTCTCCTTGGTATCCTTCTCTCAAACGCATCCAGCGATTCAATGTCCTTTGCTGGCAGAGCCCTGGTCTCAGAGGCATATGTAAGCACTGGTCTGATCAGTGTTTTATACGTGGTTAATTTTGTGGTCTTATCCAGGAGGCTTGAAGGTAGAAGCTTTGTTAAGGCAAAATAAGTTTTATTGGCTGCAATTGGTCTCCTTCAAGCTGGTTGTAATTGAATCCAGGACTTGAAATGATCGACTTTTTCAAAGGTATAACTACCCATCATTACTTCGGTTGGCATGTTCTCCCCGTGCGCATTCCCAGCAGCTAAGTATTTTGTTTCATGCTCAATATTTCTGCCTATCTTTTCAAGTGCGGTGAATGTATCTTCCATTGCTGTCAGAGTTCTTGCTACTATGTCTGTTGTCCGCAAAAGCCAATATCTGCATAAATTTATGAAATATCGTTCTCCTATTAAAGATATTTGTTTCTCTCATCACCTTTCCCAAAGTGCCGTTGAATAGGAGGCATGCCAGTGCATCACCTTGCTGTACTCAATGTTTAATTTCCAAACTATTGGACAAAATTCCTCCAGTTTTTATGCAATTTTGTGTTTCATTTTGGTTCTTACTACTCTCATCAATGTGGTGTGTGTGTGTGGGGGGGGGGGGGGGGTTTCCCCCAGAATTTGTCTTACGGCAAATATCTGGTTGATATATGTGGCTGTAGGCTTTCCCGCTGTAAACTGTTGATGAAGGTTTCTCGGGTCTCCAACCGGGTGGTAGCATTGATGTCTCGTGACGTTTTGGAAAGTGCCATACTACCCATCTTCTTGCGAAGTGTCGAGATTTGCAGAGAGTAGGCTATTTATGTGCGCGGTCACCTCCTCCACTAGACCTCGGGAGGCTACGGTGGACCGGTGGCATGCGCGCGGTGGTGGGGATAGCTGTCGTCCACGACGGCCACGCTCAGTTCTCGGTGTAAGCATTCTGTCTGCGTCCGCGGCGGAGGACGTTGACGGGCGCGCTCCCGACATATTACCGCCATCGCAGGATTCCATGCTGTGCTGAGTTGGTATCCCTCATATCTGTTGACCAGATTGTTGTGAATCCTTAGTTCTGTGGATTCTCTGATAGTGCTTTCCCAGAAGCCAGACGCTTGGCACAGTACCTTCGTGTTTTCGAAGTTGAAGGTGTGTTCTTCATTTATGCTGTGTTCTGCTATGGCTGATATAAGGATTCAACAGAGATGAGGGATACCAACTCAGTGCAGCATGGAACCCTGCAATAGCAGCAATCTGTCGGGAGTGCGCCCGTCAACATCCTCCGCCGCAGACGCGGACAGAATGCTTACACCGAGAACTGAACGCGCACATAAATAGCCCGCTCTCTGCAAATCTTGACGCTTCACCAGAAGATGGGTAGTATGACACTTCCCAAAACATTGCGAGATATCAACACTATCACCCGGCTGGAGACCCGAGAAACCTTCAACATCATCTGGTTGATAGTTGGCTTACCAGGGATAAATCCACATTGGTACAGCCCTGTTTCCCTCACTATTATTGGAAGGAGTCAGTCATACAGAATGTTAGAGAGGTTTTTATATCCTAGATCAAGCAGTGTGATCCCTCTATTGTTACTACGTTCCATCTGGTATTCTTTCTTATATATGGGTCATATAACTCCCTCTTCAACGTTTGAGGCATTTTCGCTTCTTCCCCTATTAGTTTAACCATTTTCAGGATGTTCATTTCCAGTTCAGAGCCTCCTTGCTTGAAAAGTTCTGCTGGAATGCTGTCTGTTCCTGCTGCCTTTCTCTTTGCATTTCTCACCTCTTCTAAGTTAGGTGGGTCCACACTATTATCCGAGTCCTCTTCCTCCTGTATTTCTGTTGGATTCCTTGGTACAACTGACATCTTTTCTTCCCACGTCTTACCTTGTTTCGTTCTGCGGAAACCTTATATTTCTTCTGAGACCTTTTGGACAATTCTTCAATTGGAATAAATTAGGAAATTATCATGCGCTAAGTCTGGTTATGAGTGAATTTGAGTAGGTGATTCAACAAGGCCTCCTTCATCCACCAGTTCCTCTGCTAGTTCTATAATGAATTCTACCAGATATTTGCTAGTAGGCATCTGCTTTTATATAAAACATAGGAATTTAAAATTGGCATCGTAAAAAGTTAGCACTAGCATTGACATTGGATGCTGTCATTTTGTGTTTTGTTGTCAGAGGAAGTACACTCCTAGTGTCTTTTCATTTCAAGAACATTAAATAGTCTAGCTTGTGAAACAAAAGTTTCATTTTTTCGGCTTTTGGGAAATTAGATCTTTACCTAGCCCATTTCGAATTTTCTGTGATGCAGTCTTGAAAATAAATACAAAATGTGTACTGTACAACAATTGAGACACTTTCCACAGTGTGTAATCTTATGAGGCACATCACATGGCAACCATGGAAATGCAAACTTCCCAGAACAAGTAACACACAATGTTGTCTGTGTTCCTTTCCTATCTAAATGAGTAACAATTGCTGCCATTTGTTTTTCTGTGGTAGCAAAAGCATCATATAGTACCTTTATACAGATGACAAACATTAAAGACAAATGTTGTAATACATTTATAAAGCTGAGAAATGACCGACATAGGTCCAACATTGCTTGTCGTTTTGAGTATAATCCATGTGAAATAATAGCTGTGTCGCTCATCTCAAGTGGCTTTGTAGATCAGCCAGCTGGTTCTTTCCATCGATAGTACTTCGCCACAAGTCCAGTTGTTGAACACCCCGTCTTCTCTATCATAATTGGTCCATCTTCATTTTGCTTTATTTTTATGCCTTTGGTTGCCATGTTCTTACAGAAGGTTCCTGTTACCGTAAGAATTTCCGACAAAAAAAGGTCATATTCTAGCACACACAGGATTGAGTCAGTCTTCTTCTAAAACTGTGTTTTGTTCATTTTGGCGTTGCATGGACCCACAACTTATTGTGAAACTACGAAATTCTACAACGCAGTCTCATTTACCAATGGTTTCTTCACAGGATGTGAACTACACAGTAACAAAAGCTATTGCAAAGAGTATGTTTAAAAATTTCAAAAATACCATGAAATAAGTTTACATTGGACCCTTCACATTTTTCCTTTTATTACAGCAATAATTCCGCCACATGTGACATGTGAAAGGAAGATGTTGAGGTCCTATGTTTCTCAGTGAATGTCTCATACAGTGGCAGGACTTCTTTGATCCTGGCTATATTATAGATTCTATGAACGATTAAGTTTATGGAATCTGAAGTAGCTAGTCATAAATTGGTGACTTTGTTAAATTATCAAAGAGCAGGCTCATGCATTGCTTGTCGATGGTCCAGTTAGTCTTAAGATCAGGTGAAAGTTAGAATTTCTTTTACAAATTTGTACATTTTTATCTTTACTTAAAGATGTTCATTATGTGTTAAAATCATAGACTACCCTGATGATGTTTGCCATGCTGAAGTAAAAGTCAGAAGCTAGTTGTGAAAAAATAGTTTCAAAATGGTGAGGCTGATTCTAGTTTACTTCCTCATGAATATGTCAAAAATGTGGCACAGTGTTCTGAAAAACAAGAAGTCAAAGTTCATTTATCTTCGGGTGCACCCCCCCCCCCCCCCCCCCCCCTCTTCCAGTAATGTATTTCATTTAATGTGCCTGTCTCCTTAGAAATGGACAATTTTTGTATCCTGACTCTAGTATTTATTGACATCTGTCTTTACATGGTGCTACTCTCTCTTTCTCAACTTTCTTCTTCATTGCACTTGCTGCATATGGTTAACTTTACTCGAATGCTGCTGATTAGCTGTTTGTCAGGAATAGTGCACCCCCTATCGTAAAGTACTGTTAACAGCAGTTGTCTTAACCTAAAATAATTTCTTCTGTTTTGTGTTATTTTGGAGCTGACTTTAATGCAGTGAGACGGTCATAAATACAAATTTTGGTTTCTTCTCTTATTCTAGCTGAGTTGTCTTACTGCTGTACATCAGGCAGTAGTGAATGTCCAATATGTTCTGCGGCATTGTTTTTAACTTTACATTTGATCTGCACAACTTCTGCTAATCACTTTTATTGTACAAACAACATTGAATTATACACCCCTCAAGTAATCATTTCCCCTGAATCAGGCTGCGCTATCCAGCTTTTGTAGTTTTGTCAAGTTCTACCTTTATTGTTGGATTCATCAAAATTCAAAATTCCTCATTGAGCTGTACAATCAATCTCAATGATCATTGATAGTTGTTACAAGATTGTCACCATCATTGTAGGACAATATTGCAAGGTAATAAAACTATGAACAAATTATATTTTTGTATCACTACCGCAACTGACAAAATTGTTAGCAGGTATTGCATCATATGTCTTTAGAGAAGACGAGTGTCATTGTTTAACCTACCCCTCTCTCTCCTCTCTCTCTCTCTCTCTCTCTCTCTCTCTCTCTCTCTAAGTATTTCGTGCTTAAACTCCATGCTATCTGTGTTGAAGTAACTTGCTGTTAATATCCCAGATCTATTTTCTGTGCTTGTAAATGACAAATCGCACCGTGAGATGACAGTGTACCACAGTTGGCAAGTTATTTCCCTCTGGATTAGTTGCTGTCTTTAAGGTTAACACATCCTCAAGTCCACAGTAAATGTATTTTATTCATATGCGTACATCAGTTCGTGTAATGTCATTCATTGTAATGCTGTGGAGTAGAAACCTGGAAAGGACAGTAATAAACTTAAATAGAATTTTTGACAGATTTAGAAGTGTATGAGATGGTGTGTACTCACCTTCTTGAAACCATGTGTGATGAATCTGAAGAATAAGTGTGGTTAAAATATTGTTGCTGTGTTAGTGTTACTTGTGATGGCTGTCTGCATAAAAGGTTTAATAAGTATTGTTAGTGTGTTGGCCTGTAAAGTAAAAACTGAGGTGCTGCACAGTATAATTAGCCCTTCATTAGACAATTTACTCACTGATATTCACTTCACCATACTTACTACTAACACTTGTTTGAAACAAAATCTTAAAAGGATGAAATTTTAGAAACTTGTTCAAAATTGACCAAATGTTGGAACAATAAATTTCTTTTGCGGGTCTGCCCACAATTATAATATATTTACATTGAATGTTTCATTCAGTCTGAGACATTTCAGGACGTAATGAAGAAACCCTCTTTCCCTCAGCATTTTCCAGCCTGTGATATCACCTTGCTATGTGGCACCTCAAGTGACTAACAACTGTTTAAACTGCCTTCTAATGTGATAGATGGCACAGTTATTTTTGAAGTACACTTCAGCAAAATCTAAAAGTCTGTCTGGTAACCATGTAAATTTACTAGTATCCAGCTGAATGTTTCTCTTATTTGTGCTTCATTCTGTTTTTTGCTATTTTAATTATGGTTTACGTTTGAATGCATTTATGTATTCCATAGTCAGCCTCAGTGCTTGTGAAGACATGGTTTTACTGTGCATATAAATTGTGTTGTCCATTATTCCACTGTCTGCCAAAGGCAAATCTTCTGACTGTGAAAGCCATTCCTAGAGTTTGATCTTACTTGCATCCTTCAGTTTGACCAATTGTCACACTCTGTCAGTGGGAGATAGTTTCACCGTAAATATACGCTTAATGGAATAGTGAAGTCTTACAAATTAGTGCAAAAAATACACTTTAAACAGCTGTATACAATGCGGAGGCTTCTAAAAGTGTCCATTCTTTGTACTGGACAAGGGCAGATTGTTACAGGTTTTAAGATTCCAGAATGTCTGGTGAATTTTGTTTCCAGAGAGTTGGTTTTGGCTAGTATAAATAAAGTTTGTAATTCATCATAAAGTGTATTTAATAATTAGCAAAAGACATAACAGTGAAGCAGCAGCATTAAAAAGATTTGTCCCATAGCATGTGAGTTGGCTGAAGTATTTTAATGCCTATTGAAGACTGTAGTACTCATATGTTATCACTAGATTAGCCAGAACCATGTAAAGATATTGCATTTACATGTTGTAATATTGAGTTATTTGTAGGGTAAAGTCCAGTAACAGCAGTGACGATATTAAATATTTCTGTTATGTTTGTTGCTATTTCGTATTTTGTTACTCAAGCCGTGCATGCCAAAGTAAGCTGTTGTTGGACATGTATAAGGATACAGAACTTGTGTATAATTCCAACTTCATCAGGCAGAATTTTCTGGCTGAAGGACAGCTGTTATGTAGAAATGGATGTAACATGCGTTGTTGTACTTGCACATGTTATATGTAATAGAAATGTGAAAAGATACTATTAAACATGTCTGCTGTTCCAGTTTGTTTGCATTATTCGTGTGTAATATACTTAAATGTATTTGTGGAACTTACTTGTCTTCCTCTGATGATTTAGCTCTCTCTTTAGTAATTTGAGATATAGTTCATTTAATTGCTGTGAATTTATGTTTCCTGTTTATATATACATACTTAATAAGAAAAAATAGGACTATCAGACATTCGTGCATACTAAGATGCTGCTACAATGGATTACACTTTTACTTAGAACTACAACTTTTTAAATTGTAGTAATTACTGAAGTGTAAAATTATGTTCATTGTTTTGGAAATGGTAATTGGAGTCTTAATAGAAGTGTTGCTGGAATTTCTTTCTCTCTCTCTCTCTCTCTCTCTCTCTCTCTCTCTCACACACACACACACACACACACACACACACACACACACACACACTATTAATGTATCGACATGAGTCAGATGTTGTGGGTTGATCATCTGTAAGAACTTACTTGATTGCAAATGCATATTGCAGCATGTGAAAGTAGCACCCCCCCCCCCCCCCCCCCCCCCCCCCAAAAAAAAGTCTCATAAACAGGGTATGGAGCAACTTCAACATCTTTCGAAGTGGGCACTACTACTATAAAATATGTACCCCCTTTTTAATATACTTTACTTTTACGAAACACGTAAGAGTTCTCGATGTGTTAAATTTTCTCAAAGAATAGGAAGAAACAGGTATGTATTAGAGCTGTTACTTCAGTAAGTTTGTCTGTAGCTGTAATCTGTGTAAGATAATTTGCAGCATTTTTGATAAGTCAGTCCTATATACTGTAGAATAGATGACGGTGCATGTAGTGCTGTTGTAACCATAATATGAATTTTGTTTTACTAATGATTGTAATCTATTAAATGTATGCAGGTTGGTTCGTGTGGAAGTGGAAAACTTTGTAACAAGGTGATAGTGTGCTAAAATAATTTGAAAAAATTGAAACTTTTCTGCTCCAAAATAAAAAATTGTAATCAATACAAAATAAATATGGTTACATGATCGTATTACTAAAGTGTCATGTATATTGAAATTCTTAAAACCAATTGTAATTTTAGGAATATTTCTGAAATATTTAGAGCAGAAATACAGAAAGAGCACGGTATTGGTGTAAGTGAGGTACTGCAAAATTGTGTACCATTATGTTATTTTGCTTTTGTATTTGGTTAACTTACATTTTAGATTTCTTTAGTTTGTCTGTTTATTGGAATTTTCACATAGTGTATTTTTCTCCACTGAGATGACATTAGCCACTTGTTGAAGAGTTTTCTCTAGACTGGTTTGACTAACTGTGGTTTTTATTTTTGCTGCAAAAATTTCTCAGTTATGTGGAGAACAATACTCCATACATATGTCATTATTACATCTCGGATACTAATAATTCTTAACTGCGATAGAATATTGTAAAAAAAGAAAAAGAAAAGTATAATATTCTTCTAGAACAAAATGTGTATTAGTTTGAAACTCGCAGTAAACTCTGCCATGCAGTAGCTTGTGTTTTTGTATGCCTTAAGGAAAAAAATGTTAAATATTCTGTGCAAAATGTAAGGCAAATTATTAAAATTGATGAGACTGTAATCACTATTCCAATTGTGACATAGTGAAAAGAAGGCAGTAAGGGACTGGTTCTGGGCCCACAGATCCTAAATAGGACAAAAATGTGTCATAATGTTATTTGTTGGAAGAAAAATAATTTAAGGAGTAAAAATAACAACTCTTCAAGTAGTTGTTTTGCTGAGTCGTCAGTAGTCACATAAACAGGGCTGGAAGCCTTTGCTGGCTTTGCCGAATCCTCGTTTGGGGTAATAAAGTACACACACATTATGCTGGCACTGCAGTTAGACTGAGGTGAAGGAATGTCAAGGGTAGGGAGTGGGAACAAGAGTAAGGTCAGGGCAGCTGATAGCTGGGAAGAAGAGACGGCAGGTGCATGGGACAGGAATAGGGCACTGGTGAGCTTGTCCTGGCTACAGACATGAAGAATTGTACACAATGCGTGCACAATGATAAGGAGGTGTGATTGAGAGAGTGTAATAGAGAGGCTGTGGTGAAAAGGTTGTGAGTGCAGGGCAAATGAAATTTGGGTCATGGGGCAGGGGCAGAGGTGGGTATGGTGTACGGGCAAACTGAGACCAGTATGGTGTACGGGCAAACTGAGACCAGGACGACCACGGAATCAAAGGATGTGTCGCAACAAGCAAAGTCAACTCCCATCTGTATAAAAGAACATTGTTTTCCACATTGACTCCGTTATAATTGTTCATTTACTTTACACAGTCACCTGGTTTTGGCAGTGAATCATTAAGTGCTTATTGATAACCTTGAAATTTTACATTTGAGTCATCAAATGAAAGTATGATTTTTCAACTTGATCCTCTTGGATTTATTTGAAATTAAGTATGCTTGTAGTATTCATAAATAACATGAAACTTTTTTTCATATTTATCTGGTAAAAGGTTACTGAGTAATGGGTGCTCAAAAAAATTTTTTTTTCTTGCAGAGTATTGTTGATTTGTTCACACCTTGTATTCTAATTAAGCTAAAACATTGAAACTGAGTTTGTCGGAAAGCTCTTTTTAAGGGACTTTTGGGGTCACTGTAAAAAGTAACTTTAAGATTATGCTGTAAAACTCCCTCAAAAATTAATTTCAAATATTAGGTTTACTTCATTGGCTGTGTGTCACTGCGGTTAAATGTGGATATATCTTGTAATAGATTGTAAAAAAAATTTGCCTTAGTCATTGTTTAATTTAAAAATTAGAGTTGCAAATGCTTACAAATAATCAGTACAGCTGAATATGAGATATTGGCTTAAAATCCATTAGTAGTTCTTGTTGCTGAGGTAAGTCATATCAGTCCGACTAATTATGCTTCTAGCCAGTCAGTTTGTTGTACATCACTGTTTCTGGTGGCTGCGAGAATGTATAGGTTTGCCCTGTAGCAGTTTGAGGGTTATGATCAGTTTTACTTCCCTGCTGATTAGGGAAATAATGTCTGCATGAGTAGGAATGTGAAAGATGTGGCTGTAAGACGCAAACTCTGATTTCATCCTTTTCCTGATTTGTTTAAACCACCAGTGTCCACTATTTTCACAATCAATATCTCCTTTGATGGCAAATGAATTTGGATTACTGTCAACAGCTGTCACCAGTTCAACTTTGCTTTCATTATAGTTCAGGTTAACGTATTCCATTCTTGCTTAGGGGAATAAAGGTGTAAAGCTTTTGTGTCCTTAAAATTGTGTAGCATTTCTCAAATCTATCTGTAAGTTTCAATCCTTCTTTTTCGTGATCTTCCATAGTAGTCTATTTGAAATTAATCCCTTCCACATTATCCTTGGCAGACAGCTTTTTTGGTGTCAAAATTTAATCAGTGTAAGAATGTTGCAGGCTTGCTCAGGTAGCTAGTCGCCTGACTGCTCCGTCGACAATGATCGCTGGCTCCGTTACCATGAGGGGTGACTCAAAATGCCACTGGGTTTCAATGTGGAAATCATCTTTATGATAGCACAAGTTGATTTTGTTTTTATTACTATACTGGGCTGTCACTCTGTCGGGAAGTAATGTATTTTGCTAGCTTTATTACTAAATTTTTTGGTGAGTCAAGTTGGACTTTTAACACACGCACAGCAACATTGTCATGATAAATGTGAAATTACTTTAGATAGTGATTCCATGCTTGTCCCAATTGAAATTTTCAGGAAACAGAGGAAAACAATATCTTTCCCACTAATCTTCTTGAATTTTAAAAATACAGTTTCCAAAATTCAGTAACGATGCTTGTGTTTTATGTCATAGAAAAGTTTTTTCCAATGAACACAGATTCGTAGGTCTAGCTTAATTGGAACACAAATTGTGAACAAATCAATAGTGTTCTGCAAGTCAATATTTGATATATTTTTATTTATATTTTAGCACTAATTACCTTTTTACCAGAAAAATCTGAAAAAATGCTGTGTGTTACTGTCCACAAATACTACCTCAGTGACTATAAGTGCTTGGGAAAAACCTGGGAATTTTTTCATTGTTTTAGTTTTCAATTAATAGATAACTCTAACAAGGAATTTTACTTTAGCCGACAACTGTAAAATAATACTGCAGCAATAAAACATAAACGAGAGAATAATACAAGAATAAAACTTGAGTGGCAAAGAAAATGTGCCATTTACAACAACAAAACACAGTGGACACACAAGCGTCTACCGACAGCAAAAGTGTCAAAGGCTATGCAATACTTTGTAACAAGAAACTGCTTTCGATGTGTCTTTAGCCTGGATCTCATGTCGATGAGCATGATGACATAACTGTTTACATTCCTAGTAGATCACGGGAAAATATTGTGAATGGTGGTTTGAGAAACGTTACTTTCAAAGTAAATTCCCTTTTACCCAAGATGAATTATGTGTGAGAATGTGTAATAAATGTCTTAAATCATGAAGCATTGGACTCTCATTCAAAACTTAACACTGAGGACCAGTCACTTAGAAATATTTCAGGCCCAGAAGACAAGCCATTTATACCGTTATTTAATATTTCACCAGCATATTTATATTTTTTATATTTGATGTATCTTAAAGCATAACTCACACTAAAATGATCTAGTTTCAAGTTTACTTTTTCATATTTATTTTAGTTCTTTCATAGATTACAGATTACAAATTATGCTATAACAAAGTGTAATAATAATAATAATAATAATAATAATAATAATAATAATAAAAAGGCACGAAGAGAGTTCTTGTGAAATTGCCCACGTAATTGGCTTTTCTATGGAAAAGTCGAAGTGGTCAATGAAACATATACTCAGCCAGGTAACCCATGTAATGTTCGATGTACAGCAGAGAAATTTTTAATTGTGGCTGTCAGAAATATTCAGTTAATGCAATTTAATCTGTGTTCTTAGGGCCCTGCCTAATCGCTATCAGAAAAAAGGCAAAAAAGTTTTGATGGCCAATATTTATGAAATCTGAGCTTTCGTAGCTATAGTATATTAATTTGAACCATTAACTTTTCCTATTTGTGTGTTTGTGCAACTTAACAATGATATTGTTATTGGCCGACTACGTCATGTATCCTATGCTTTGACTGCGCTGTCATTGCCTGGTGGGCCTATGTGATGTGAGCTGTGATTGGCCGACCAAAATGCATTGCAATCTCAATTTCAGTGGTTTGGAAGATATTGTGCTGTATTTGGGAAGATATTGTGCTGTATTTGGTGGAATTCCTGTTTATCTTTTTGTAATATGAAAATAAGCAGTGTAAAGTAGCCACACATCTAAGATCTTTCGAAAACGCATTGTTTACTGGGTTTTGTTTCCTAAAGTGCCAGGAAGTTATGTACTGGTGTACAAAACATTCACCATTCAAAAGCTTGATAAGTTTTACTTGTCCAAGATAAAGCGTATTGTCACGTAACACAAAAAATGTACTTTCACGAGGGCAGTGGCAGCTTCAGTGTAAGAGCGTGAGCACGTGAACACCCAAAATTTACACACTTATTGGGGTTATTTTTCTTTGAATGCTCTCAAGCATAACATAGATGCTACATCTGAAAGATATGGCTCTTAAATCTAGTGTGCTACTGCTCCTCTAGGCCTTGTGAAACTTGGCATCAGGGTCATGAGCACACCTTCAGTTGTGCACATTTTAAGGAACTTTTGCACTTGTGTATCGTGTGTGACATAAGTGATTTACGGGTCAAATACTTACAGATTTGATAAACAACATGCATGGTTCACGATGTGCACAGCTAGCTCTATTCGAAAGCCACTTCCTTTCAGCTGCTAGTAGAGTAGTTGTGCAGAATCAACATTCATTTTAGGTCTCTTATTTAATCATCACTGTTGCTAACGGACATTGCACCATGACACAGGCATGAACAAGACTCATTGATGACCGGACGGTCAGTTCATAATTTTTGTGGAGGGAGGGGGAGGAAAATGGCATACTCTAGCTTTGAACGCAGGCTCGTCTGCTTTGTAGTCCAACTCTGTCACCTCTTAACCGCAACACCATGGCTCTGAGGAGGGGGGTGCGCTGGGGTGTTTCCCTTGTGAGAATCATAAAGACCTAAAGCACATCACCGTCAGTTGAGAGATAGTAGCATTTATTCATACTTCTGAAATCTATTGATCTTATGGTGAGCCATGTTTAACTTCACTGTAGGCCCACATTGTATATATGAAAATTCAAGAAAGCTGTATCACTGGTTTCTCTGATACTCATATAAATGTGGGGCTGACGACCGTGTCCTTTAGGCCCTTATAGTTCTCAGCACCTCATTTGTGTTCTAGTCAAGTGATCACGGCTCTTTGTGTTTGGAGTTGGTTGTTTACTGTGCGCGAATCGGCTTTTGTGTGCAGTGTAAATGTAAACTATGTTGAATCTTTTTTAACTGCTAACAGAAAAGTAAAGCTGTGAGGATGGGTTGTGAAATGTGCGTGGGTAGCTCAGTCAATAGAGCAGTTGAACGCAAAAGGCAACTGTCCTGAGTTCGAGTATTGGTCCGTCACACAGCTTTTATCTGCCAGGAATAACAGATCCTTTTTTGAGAGAATGGCAGTCAAATCAGCATGACTACAAGTGAACGTTTAACAAGGACGTGTACAGTTTCCGCGAGTTGCACATGTGCAGTGTAAGAATATCTGATATTCAGCCCGGTAGTAAATTTGTGAACAAAAAAAATTGTTAGGGATCTTGTACATTTGTCCAAAAAAATGGTTAATCATGAAAGCTCCCACTTACACAAAAATGCGAAATGGAGAGCTGCGAAAGGTTACACATAATTTCATTATTGCTCTAACTGTACTTAATTATGTACAGAACAAAAAATTCCCCAAAAATAATTCTTTCTTTTGTTAGATAAGTTTCACATATTATTATTACTGTTGGTTTTTATCAGCAGTAGCTGTAGTTATATAAACTTGTTGATAAGCTTAACTGTTCTACAGCAGATGCTGTTAATATCACACTCTCACATTTTTCTGAATCTGAAAGTTTGTAAACACCCAGAATGTATACTTGCGAGCCCCACTGGATGAGGGTTATAGTTTAACTGGAAAATTTGGAAAAGTTTTTTCTCTTTCCCACGAATACACCCTGTATGTGCATGCAAAAAGACTACTAAACACGTGCCCTTGTGTGCGACAGCACTGGCTCTGGCTGCCAAGGCTAGACTGCAAGCAATCTGGGCGGTGGGCAATTGCACAGGTGGAAACTGTCCATGCAATGTATACTACTTTCTCATAACCATCCTGTCCTCAACTTTGGTCAGTCATTGTCCTTCAGCCACCTATACCCTTTCCTGTTCACTCCACAGCCTTCTGTTCCACCAAAGCATCCACAGTTTATTTACTTATCTCCTTTTCTGCCCTCCCCAGCCTTCTGTTTAACCTCCCAATTGCAACTAGTTGCCCTACCCCCTCTCCACCTCATCCCTGTATGCTCCTACAAACAGCACTTTACTGTCCCCCACCTGTACGCTCCACTCCTCCTTATCCCCACCCCACCACCCAGATTGCTTCTCCCATCATGTGCAGTTACTTGCAGTGTGCCCTCGGCCGTTAGAAACAGTAGTCAGGTGTGCGTGCGAGCGCTTGTCTTTAAGAAGAAGCCCTTCTGTCCGGAAGCTTACATGTTTAGTAGTCGTATTGTCGTGCATGTCTGCAACTCAATGTCTCCGCTATATGGTGAGTAGCAATCTACCCTTTCCATATATTGTCACACTTAATTTCAAATAAATTTGAGGAGGACATGTTTCAGCACTTGTTGATTTGACTAGGAATAATGTTGATGTCACAAGGAGTAACCCATTTACCCTGTGTGGGTGTGTAAACAAATATACAAATGTCATATAAATATGCAGGCTTGGGAAGACTGATTCCACACACCAAAACAAAAAAAAGTGTAGCAAACATGAGCTCTAAAATGCATATATTGAGAGCTATGAGCACTAGCTCATATTGGCTACTGTGAAACACATCTACTGTATAAGTGCTCATAGCTCTTGAGATGTGTGTTTTTTGAGTCCAAGTTTACTAGAATTTTTTTCTTGTTTTGGTGTAAGGAATCTGCCATCAAAGTCCGAAAGGGAAATTAGTTACATCCTGTATAAATACTGTAGTAGTAGACTCAAAGGATGTATTTAAATGACTGGCCAACATTGTATTCACCCACAAAGGCTGCCTGTAAAATTAGAAGGTTATGAGCAAGCACTTCAAAATATCGCCAGAATCAGCTGATTGTGTGGAATAAATGACTGGTCATAATATAACCAAGGTGAAAGATGGACTTGCTTGTATAAATTTGTTGCTGTGATACCTGGTATGGAAAACAACTTACACATGTATGTAATTCAGAGAAGTTTGTGTTGGAGGAGGGGCCATGGAGATGGCATGGGCTGGGAAACAGCGATAGAAATTCAGCATGTTGTGGTTGGCTGTGTGTTCTGACATTAGGTGGTAAACTCCACTCTAGGTCACAATTTGGCGATAGCCGTTCATTCATAGTCCAATTGGTTGATTGACCCATGTCAGATACACCTTGCTGTAACTTCAGAACATTTTATATGGGGAAAGGCCACCAACCAGCTGTTCAGCAAAGTTAACTGTTTTATGTGTGTATTGACGACCAAGCACCTGAACGATATGGTGAATTGTTCCCTTCACACCATAAATTATCTATAAAATTATTTGAAACATTTGGTTACCAAGTCATAGTACTCAGCCACCAAACAAGATAGCAATGAGCACCTTGCAATTATTGGTACATGTACTTCAGTCATTGGAGAGAAGCCTCATAATTGAGTTGGTGATGCATATGTTTTGAGAAATTGTCAGCATGCGCATTTGTCGAATTGTACAAACAGAAAAAGATAGTTAAAGGCAAAAGAGGATAGTTAGGAAGTAGTGTGAGTGATATATATCTCCAATTATTAAATTCCTCTCCCTACTCCTTTATCCATTTCATCCCTACTCCTACCCTTTACCTTCTCCCTCCCTACTATCACCACTCTACCAGCCCTCTCCTATCTGCTTCCCTTCACCCCTCTGTTTTATTTCCTTTTCTTTTCCCCATAAATTCATCCCTTCCTATCCCTTCTTTCCGCTCCCCTCCCCCTCTTAAGCCGTTCCTCCCCCCCCCCCTCCTCCTCCTCCTCCTCCTCCTCCTCCTCTCTCTCTCTCTCTCTCTCTCTCTCTCTCTCTCTCTCTCTCTCTCTCTCTCTCTCTCTGAGTTATGACCTGCTCGTGCATTGTTTCAGTAATTCAGTTCTGATAGCTTGATAGCATTTTATGCACAATTTGCAAATTCCTTGAGAGGTACCAATTTTCATATTGATGTGTTTGAAAGCACTTCGTTCCTCTCACAAATAATAGATTTGCACAGTTGGTTTAAATTGTCTGTGTTTAAATTGGTTGTTAATACAAATAATTTTTTTTCATTGACTTTCCAAATGGAAATGAATTTAATTTTCAACAATAGAGCTTTCCATCTTCTTTTCCTTGGAATGTTTGTTCGTGTACAAACAGTCTGTTCCACACATTTCATTGGCATTGTATGCAAAACTCTCTTACACATTGCCTGTTATGTTTTGTTCCATTTTATACATTATTAATCTCTAAAAGCTCTAAATACTAATAAACAAATGTACATTACTTGTAAATAAATATATCACTTTACTGACAACATACGTTACACATGACTCCAAGATTATGTTTATGTAATTTCACACTGGTTAAATTTGCTAGACTTTAGTTTGGTGGAATGATGATTGTATAGCAACTATTTGTAAACAGCAGTTGCTTTGCAGAAGTGTAATGTTTCTGCATAGCAACTAACCTGTTCTGCTAATTTATTTTGTAAAATTAATATTACCAGGAAATTAGTGGTTAACTTGAAATGTTCATTGTATTTTTTGTTGGACTGTTACAGCAGATTCTTTTTCAATTTGTTTTTTTAGACAGGTTAGGATTTTTGTTTAATGTTGATTGCTTACAGACACTTGGCAGGCAAGATGGTGTGAAGCAGGACTGGGTAATAGAGGACACAATAGGCAACTGGTGGAGGCCAAACTTCGAACCGCCACAGTATCCTTATGTCCCTCCTCACATCACTAAGCCAAAAGAACACAAGCGGCTTTTTCTTGTCCAGTTGGCTGAGAAGGGTAGGATTACAAGATCATTCAGTCTGTAGAGTCTTCTTTATAAATATTTATAGAATTGTGCTGTGTACATTTTATGTTAAATCCTAATATTTTCTCTACATTGCCACAGTTGGAAGACATCCTTTGTATTTTTTGAAAAACAAGTGCTGATCCTCTGGAGGGCACTAAATGTTAAACTACTTCATTTATGAGGGGACACAACGGGATTCAGAATTATAGTTGAGTCTGCGAGTAATATATTTACTCAGCTGTTGTGTTGTTTGTATTTACTATTGAAATTAGTCTGTAACATATTATTGAGCATATTTATCTCCAAAGAATAGAACTAAACAATAAAATTAGTTTCAAACTATCATTTGTAATGAATTTAAGTTATCCATTTGTGGCAATTCATTATAAGTTCCATGTTGGAATATGGCTTTCAGTTTTAAGTGTGTCATATATGTAATATTGTAGAACCTGGCTATAACACACACCTCTACTATATATTTTTAAAATACTTAAAATGTGATCCTGTTTGCGCTATTGTGTGAATGAATGTGAAAGCTGTTAGCCATGTTTTATAAATTCTTCATGGATTTTTGTTCAATCTCTGTGATTCTCACAATAGTACGTGGCATATGTTGTCAGGCTGTGTAAACATTAACTTTCAATTGTTAGTTTCTTTTGAATATTTAGTATATATACATTATGATACTGTTCATACTTTAACCTTGTTTTCCACCATTACTCTTATGCATGCCCTTATAACATATGTTAGCAAACTGTCTATAAACCTTTGCCTGTTATGACCAGGTTTTATTTGTTGAAATAATTGTCTCGGTAAAAAGTTGTACATTGACACTGTGGTAGCTTGACATGTAATGTACATCTCACACATGTGAAAATATTTGTAGTCATGCAGCAATACCGAGAATGTAATCTCAGTGTTTTTACTTGCTCCTTAATATGAAACATGTTTCTATTAGTCATCATGTACATACTGGGAACTATATAAAAGGAAGTGGTATCTCGGTAATTGTGCTTGTGAAACCCACATTGCTATTATTCCCTGTTTTGTGCACATCTGAAGGAACAGTTAGGATATACTAATGTAACATCTCGTGTTTGTCAGTACACATTCTTTTGTTAATACACTGTAGTGTGTGTGGAAAAAAAACTTTATTTTCATGTTAAATTTGAAATAAAAGCTTCAGTTTGCGTTAGGGACATTAATTATCTTGTTTTTAGTTCAGAGTTTGATATTTGTTACGAACTTCACATCAGCTGTGAAAAATTGTGTAATTGGTTAATATATTGGTTTACCTCAGAAGATATTGAAAATTATTTACCCAAAGGCATATATAATGTAATCTCATACTACTTGTGGAAGTCCTTGTAGGACATAATTTTTTGGGTGCTTTATTTCATGGTATTAATACCTTAAAGAAATTTATTATAAATGTGCTCTTTTCCACTTGTGTGTAGTATTGGAAGTAGTCTGAAATGGGGGGAAAGGCATTGTAGGACACTGTTCTGTTCACCGGTGTGTGTTGCGAGCACCTTTATTGTGAATCACCACATTTTGAGACATCATTTGTCCAATTTTCTAAGCGCACTGATATTCTAATTGGTTTGTAATGTTATAGGTTAGGTTGGCAGTGACACATTAAATGTTTGACACATTAAATGTTAACAGGAGCTAATTACAATGGACCTGAAATTTTGAAGTTATTTGGGAAAATTTCTAAACTACGGAAGTTAATTCAGTTACAGTTTAACTCATGTAGCTGTTGTCATGGGATGCTGAACTATTTTTGCATTAAAATCTGAATTATGTACAGAGTAAAGGCGACACGCATTATCTAGGAGAAAATTCGCCAATGTGGTATTTTCTTTAGTTGTGTAAATAGAAATCAGTGTAATGGTTTTAACTTTTGTCTTAATCTAGTAAGTTTTTCAAGCAAAATTTTTGATGTTTTCAGAAAGTCTTTACTATCATGAGCTATCCTTTTGAATAAAATACGAATGATTTCTCATATCTTCTGCATTGCAGAAACAAAATGTACATTACTACCCTTTGTACTTTGTATATAGCTTAATCACAATCTGTAAATGAATTCTATTGGAAGTTTTGATCATGTGCACAAATTTCTTCAAAGGGGCTTTATAGCTTTGTATAATTGAGCATAAAATGGGTATATATACTGCAGAATTGTTCCTATGAATTTACGTTATGTGATAACGTTCGAAAATTGTTAACTTTACTGTTTCCTGTACTGTTTCTTTCTGAAAGGTGGGCCGCTGTAGAGACAGAACTTCTCTGTTCTGAGGGGCTGTGGGCTTTGTGTTAATTGGGGAAAGGCTATTAAATCTCTTATGAATAGTTACTAAGGGAAGAAAACAAGAATATTGAGTAAGACATCACACAACATTTGAAGTAACAATATCAGAGAAAAGTTGCTACTCACCATATAGCGGAGATGCTGAGTCACGATAGGCAAAATAAAAAGATTCACACAATTAAAGGTTTTGGCCATTAAGGCAGAGTGCGCACGCACGCACGCCCACGCCCGCGCGCGCGCGCACCTGCAGTCTCAGAGAGCTGGGCCCACACTTCTCTGGTATTGTTACATTCCATCGTGGATTTTCCATTGTTTAACATTTGAAGTAAGATTTTAAGCCAATTTGCTCTCAGAGGGGAATATGTTTCATTTTAAAAGTATAGTTTACTTGAGTATACCATTGTAAAATCTCACAATTTGTGTTAATATGACAAGATGTCAAAGGAAAATTTTTTATCCAATTGAAAAACCCAGAAACTAAGCAAATGATGATGACTATCCCCATAATATAAAGCAGACACTTGCTGCAAATGTTAATGTGGTTGTAAATTCATACCCTGTATATCAGTGTGTATTGAAGAGGTTACTTTGCGTTGTACCACAAGTTTCCTTCCCATTCAGATAGTCTACGAAGCATTTAAAGAATGACTATTTAAACATGTCAATACAAACTGTAACAAGTTTAATCTTGTCTTTATGGTCTGTATGTGGGCAATACATGAGAGGTGGTAGTGTGTCTTGAATCTTCACACAGTACTCGTTTTTGGAGTTTTGTTTGTGGATGTTGTGGGATAGTCCGCCTCTCTTAAAGCTTCTGCCAATTCAGGTTTTTAGGCATTTGCGGGACACACTGCTAGTAGTCAGGCAAATCCATAATCATTTGTGCTGCCCTTCTTCGTATATATTAGATACTGCCTATTACTGTATTTACAAGAATCTAAGCCACACTTTTTTTCCGGTTTTTGTGATCCAAAAAACCGCCTGCGGCTTAGAATCGAGTGCAAAGTAAGCGGAAGTTCTGAAAAAATGTTGGTAGGTGCCGCCACAACTAACTTCTGCCGTTGAATATATGTAGCGCTACACAGGCATGCTTTGCAGGCACAAAGATAAATACTGGCACCAAATCCTCTGCGTCAGTAAATAAATTTTTTTAAAAAAAGTGGAAGACGAGCTTTTTTCTCTCTGCCTTGAGTTTTGACCACTGCATTTTCATTCATTATCCAATGAAGTAAATACAAATTCTGTGTTGTTCATCTTCGAATGTAGCAGCATTTCAATGTACTACGAAAATCCGACTGGCAAGACTGTTCGGGATGTTTGTCAATATGGCCAACTCAACGTTCTGAATTTTTTCCTACCTGTGAGAAGAGATGGTTGCTAATAGGAACTTTTATGAATTGTGAATCACATGCAGTATTCTCTTGACCGTAAGAATAATACGAATATAAACATTTTGCCATGTATTGTTTCGTGTTTGCTGCTATCTCATTTAAATCCTGTCTGCCTAATAAACTACGAAACTAGATTGAGACAACAACAAACGCGGAAGAATATGCATATCATGTCATGTTTATATTCATATTATTCTTATGCCTAATAGTGATAGTCAGAAAGGAAGCACGGCAGTTGACTAGATTTTTTAATCTAAGATGACTCATTTCTGTGCAGAATGTAACGTACTAAAGAGGCGTCTGCAAAGATTTTCAAACGGAGAAAAATTTTCCCTAAACTCTCATTCAGAACATCTTCTATCATACGCAGTCTATTATTGGGTTCTTGTTGATCATTATCAAAGAAAGCAGCAGTGTAAGTAACAACAAATATCAGTCTCTTACCATTGTTTCGCTTATGAGACTATTCCTCTTTTTTTTTTAATTGTAAGAGGCGGTAGCGCGCACAAAAGCAAGCCATGCCGCTAGTGGCGACAGGCCATAAACACTCATTATCAGAATGCGACAAACAATGCATGACACAGTACAATAATGGATTTTCAGCTTAGAGTGACGTAAACACCTATAACAAAGAGAACAGCACTTATCAGATCAAAGAAAAATAAGCAATCAAATCAAACCAGATGAAGCACATGAAAAAGGAAGGGTACCCAATAAATACGGACGGAGTGCCTGACGCATAGCAATGGCTACCTGGTAAAGCTTAACTGCTAAGCTTACGACTCGAACCAAACTACTGCAGCTGTATCGTCATTCATTCGACCTAAATTCTCTCTCATATTAAAGTGGACCAACTTTGTTTAGATTTGGAGGTGCGACCTAAAACTTTTCTCTCCCCTTGAATTTCAAGTCTCAAATTTCAGGTGCGGCTTAGATTCGGGAACATTTTTTTTCCTTGATTTCGAGTCTCATTTTTCATGTGCGGCTTAGATTAGAGTGCGGCTTAGATTCGAATAAATACGTTCTATTTGGTATGGGCTCCACACACCTGAGTTATATTATAGAAGAAGATACACAAGTATTTTCAAAGTGTTTTGTTTGTAAACTGAATTTTCTCAGTATTCTATCAGTGGACTGAGCTCCACCAAACCAACTTTATGTATGACTGAGCCTGTGTAATCATTAGATTTCATATCCCCACAAATTGTTCCACCAAGGTATTTATATCAGTTGGCTGGTTCCAGTTGTGACTCATTAATAGTGTAATCATAGGAAAGATCTGAATGGATTTTGTGCAATTTTGTTCAGATTATGCTTCATTATGTGTAACTGCATCATCTGAAGGAGGTGATGGTTTTGGAATCAATGCATGTTGGCCTGGACTTTCAGATACCTCATTACATATCAGTTCAGAACTTGCTCTAAGATTCTACAGAGGGCTCTAAATTATACTGGACAACAGTTTCATGGATCATTTCTGCTGCCTTATTTGTCGATGGATGTGAGCTTTGCTTTTGTCCAACCACTGGGCGCAGGTTTGTTTGCTAGACGGATCAGTGTTACATTTAAAAACGGGGGATAACTCAACTGAAACTCCTGTGCAGAATTTGATACAGATTCCATCAATCTTGTACAATCATTTTGATTTCAGTTGTTTGTCAACACCACTGACATTAATAACTCCCTTATACAGTTAAGCATTTCTGCTTTTGCTTTCGTGCCCTCAATTTCATTTTCTTCGCAGTTGTGTGGATACTGACTTAAGTGTTTCTGACAGCCTTTACCTATTACCAAAATTTTGTTGTGTTTTGAGAGATCTTATTGTGTTGCAGTAGTTGTTGACCTTTCAGTATTTGAACGTGTTTCTTTCAGCTCTCTAGCTGTAGATCAGATGCAGCATGTGGTTTTCATACTGACTATAGCCAAATGGTTACACACTGTATTTTCTTTCCGTTTCATAACCAACTTCTAAATAAAATCAAAAGCTAATTTCCAAGATAAGGTATCTTATTAATGCCCCAGTGTCGCATTTCCTCACACTTTACCACAACAACGTGTACTAAAAGGTGAGTTTTGGAGGAATCTTTAATGCAGTGTGTTCAATCCAGTGCTCTGAGGAAGCCATGCTCCCAGACCTCTGCTACGCAGAGCTAAGCTGCATTTCAAGATGCAGCCTTAAGGTTAACTACTACCTGTTTGTAAAACGTTGCTTGATACGATATATCAACAACTCAAAAAAAAAATTTGACCACCATTAATTAAATCCTTGTCATAAATATGCGAAATGCATTCTGATATTTTAAATATTGTGATACACTATTGAGAATTTTTTTTAAATACATATTTTGGGACAGCTGCCCCTCAGAGCCTTTAATTATGAGCCATGCCTGCTGTAGGCATATGCTTTGCTGTTACTTTAGAAGTTTTATCGCAGAAACTATATCATAAGTCCTTCCAGGGATAAACTGTTCTACTAGTTGCATACATATTCGGTGTTCGTTGGAGGTAAATTGTTTTAAACTCCTCTTTGAGATATGACACCATTGCTGCTTTATTTAGGTAATTGTAGGTTTAAATCTTTTTAATTGTTTTAGTTGTCCTTTGATGTTTGTTAATTATTGCTGTTACAACTGTCGCATGGTCACTCTTAAGTTTCAGTGTGGTCATTGTCAGATATATTTGTTGTCACTAGATGTAACGTGTAGCATGTTCCTGATTATTGGGATGTGGATTATGTATGCATAGTGTAGCAATTTTTGAAAACATGAAAAAAATCATAGCCCAAATTATTTGCATGTAGAGTACCATTTTATAATGTATGGGACTCATTTTTTGCTGCTGGAATAAGATACAGTTCCCAATCCCACCAGCAAATATAACAGAAATATCACTTATTTCATCTTCAGCTTAATGTGGGGCACTCTACCTTTTTAACATGTCCATGGCTGAATTTGTCGATGTTTGGTAAGCCCTTTGCTTAGGGGGAAGCTAAAGACAGTTGTTCATGTTACTACAAATGTTTATTGGCCTAGACCACATAAAAATACACGCTGATTACTAGTTTCAGCAAAATTAAATGACCATCTTCAGATCATTTGCCTAGACAATTTTTTTTTACGAGGCAAATCCATTTTGTCGACAGTTCACATTAATTGGACAATACTTGGAGACAAAATTTCAGAGTACTGTCTCTCATTGTACAATGAGAGAATAGCTGTGCAAAAAATGCACAATAGTTACAAATAAAATATGTTAGATATGTATAAAATGTTTTCATGTTGTGACCTTGACATCTGATAGGTGATACTGAAAGAGAACATTACAGGGGCATCTAGACTGCAAACCAGAAATCTCTCAGATTAATTCTAGGTCTTACTACATTATACTGTGTTATATACTATTCAGCACAGTGGCAAAGATGAAGTTGCTATAACCATAAATATTTGTTAACCCTTTCCTTACTGATGGATTGTAGTGTAAGAATGTATAAAGAGTAAAACTTACCAGATGTCAACAGGGACAAAACATGGAGATACTTTATATACATCTTATGTATTTTATTTGTAACTATGATGCACTGTTTGCACAGCTATTCTCTTCTTGTGCGGTGAGAGACAGTACTGTGGAACGTGTGTCTATAAGCTGTGTCCAATTAATGTGAATAGTTGACAAAATGGTTGTCCCTGTAAAATAAAATTTGTGCAAATGATTTGAAGGTGGCAATTCAATTTCTCTGAAACTAGTAACCAATGTGTGTTTTTATTGATCTGGATGAATAAACTTCTGCAATAACAACAATTGTGTTTAGATTCTGAGGTATTCTCCAATGCAGGTGACAATTGTCAGGTAATCTTCACTTAAAGCTGATAAAAAAGTGATTGTTTTCTTTTGTGGCAGTTCCACACATGCTAGGAAAGTGACATATATAGGCAAATGATGATAAAGAAATTAGGAATTATAAAAGGATTAATTTGTAGTAAAACTTTCTGAAGATTATAGACTAGGTATAGAAACAGTGAGAGTTAAAAACAACACTTCAGTTTTGCAACCAAAGCTGACAGGCAAGTTCGACCATCACAGCGTAAATGCCTGAAAAACTTCAACTTACATGAAACTGGATGACGTTCTGCAGATGTGGTGCCGGCTGTACATAGCAGCTAGTCAAAGCAGGATAGTATCATTAAAAGTCTGAAGAGGGAAGGAAAAATTTTAACATTTGCATCAGGATTGCTGACCTGATTTATGCATCATTATGCAATTCAATAAATTGCTATTCAGGGCAAGAAACACAAGTCATGCTTTTTGAGATGAGCTGTTCAATTACAGCGAACAGAAAAATTTTCTCCTGCTTATTTACAGCACCAGTGTAACTGGATTGGAGTGAAAGGGCAGACCCACAAGGACCTTAATCTCTCGAACTGAAGCACATGCCATCAGGCATAAGTCTAGAAAAAACAAATTGACTCCTCTTTTGTGGTCAAGTTTAGTGGCTGAATATAGATTGAAGGCCATTGCTATTTATTAGTCAGAAAAGCAGCACACATTCAAAGGAATAACAAACTTACCACAGCACTGCACATGTCTGAAAGGAGCCTGGGTGAACGGTACTTTCTTCAGAAACTGGCTCTGTTCTGTTTTTGTTCCCATTGTGTTTACATGTATTTGGATGGTAAAGGCTTGAAAGCAGTTTTCAGAGAAAGCATTTAGTTATTGTTTCTCAGGATGCTTGATTGTTGGATGATATAAAGGCTGTTTGAATGATGACAGTACGATAATTCAACATATGTATCTCCTCAGGGGGCTCAGCATTTAGTTTCTGGGTACAGGCTCGGTGGCCCCGGGGTTCCTGAGCTGGGGACTGGGAAGTGCCACCAGTCCTCAATACTGTAAGCTTTGAGTGTGCTTAAATGACCACCGTAAGGCACGACGGTGGTTCATTGTACGGTACAGAGCCCGGGGATCTTGGCTTAACTGCCTGGGTCACGAGGATGGTATAAACCTCTAAAAAAAAAAACCTCAGTCTCAAGGTGTGCTGCGTACCGAGGAGACACATGGCTGTTGAGGTAGAACAGTTGCTAGCAGGTGACCTCTTGGGAACCTGCCACACCCCGGTTCTATTAGGCTTACCCAGGCAAGCAGGGCTCTGTCTGTCCACACCAGGGGATGAACGACGGTCTAACTTACGTGGTGAGACGTATTCTCCTCGATTTCTGGTTTGCAGCCGAACAGGTGGGGACTCATTTCTGACCACAAAGCCTCAGTTTTTTGTGGAAAATTTGGAGGACAAGTTTGGAGAACTTGAGGGCATGTCTAAAATGAGGTCTGGAACAGTCCTCATACAGACAGCATCCCCGGCACAGTCATGGGCATTGCTTGCTTGTGACAAGCTCGGTGATGTTGCAGTCTCCATTGCGCCTCATAAGAGCCTCAATATGGTTCAGGGTCTTATTTTTCATCGTGGCCTGTTGTTCCAGTCTGGCAACGAGCTCCGTGCAAATCTGGAACGCCGCGGTGTCGACTTTGTACGACATGTCTTCAGGGGACCTAAAGATAGTAGATTTGCCACCGGCGACTTCATCTTGGCTTTCGAGGGAGACACCCTGCCCAAGTAGGTCAAGTGGTGATATATCGATGTGATGTTCAGCCTTACGTCTCTCCTCCCATGCGTTGCTTTAAGTGTTGAAGGTTTGGTTATGTCATTGAGATGTGACGTCAACCCTACCTGTCGGGATTGTGGACATGCCTCCCACCCCAACGTCCTGTGTTCGCCGCCCCGTTTGTGTCAACTGCGGACAGAAACATTCACCTTGCTCGTCAGGCTGCGTGGTTTATCAAAAAGAACGGAAGATTATGGAGTATAAGACCTTGGACAGGCTCACTTACACAGAGGCTAAACGCAAGTATGACCAACTTCACCCTGTGCGCATTTCATCGACGTTTGCTGCAGCAGCTTCGATGTCGCCATCCAGCCCGGCTGTCTATTCCTGCCTCCCCAGGTAGTTGGGGCACACGCTCTTCCGTTGCTCCCCTGCTATCAACATCGGGAGTAACAACCCCTCCTCTTTTGGGGACTTAAGTCCCCACTTCTGAGCCGGAGAAGTGCTCGCCTCCTCCAGCTCCCCTCGTGCAGAAGGGATTGCTTAGTGCCCTCCCTTCCACAGTTACTACCCCTCCAGATGTCGGGCAGTTGCTGAAAAAGCCACCGCCTGAGGGCTTCCAGGCCTTCCTCGGTCCATGAGACTGGGTCAGAAAAGCCCACCCAGCCCAATAAACCGAAGGACAAATGGGACCCTACCAAAAAGATGCACCTGAAGATGATGTGGAGCATCTAGTGTCCCCTCAGGAGCTAGATGTTGCTCGACCCACAGCTCCTATGGAAGTTGATCAGGCTACTTCCCAAACGGTGGCGGCGAGCGCTTCTAAGACGTAATCTATCTCCCCCCCCCCCCCCCCCCCATTCTTTCATGTCTTCACAGTCGGATACCATTATCCTTCAATGGAATTGCTGTGGTTTTTTCCACCACCTTGCTGAGTTGAAACAGCTTTAGTGCCACTTCCCTGCCACTTGTCTGGCCCTACAGGAAACCTGGTTTCCTGTTTGGCAGACCCCATCCCTCTGTGGCTACCAGGGTTACTATAAGAACCGTGTAGAATACGACAGGGTGTCTGGCGGTGTCTGTGTTTATGTTCTTGCCACTGTTCCTAGTGCCCCAGTGTCACCTCACATGGCTCTTGAGGCTGTGGCTGTGGCTGTTAGTCCGGGCAGGAATAGAACTTACCATCTGTTCCCTCTACCTTACCCTGGATGAGGTTGTCCCTCTTGCCGACCTAGCTGCCTTGTTTGCCCAGTTCCCCCTGCCATTCCTCCTTTTGGGGAACTTTAATGCTCACCACCCTATGGGGTGGGGACCAGATCTCGGGTCAGGGTAGGAACGTTGAGGCTCTCTTGCCACAGCAGGACATTTGCCTCCTTAACACTGGTGCTCCCACATATTTTAGCTTGACTCATGGCACATACTTGGCCATAGACCTCTCTCTTAGTAGCCCAGGTCTTCTTCCATACCTCAGTTGGAGGGTCCACAGCGACCTCTGTGGTAGCGACCACTTTCCTATCCTGGTTCCTCTTCTTCAATCCCAACCCCCTGACCAGCTGCCACGATGGTCTCTTCGTGGAGCTGATTGGGCAGCCTACACCTCATCTACTATGACCATTGCCCCGCTTCCTGGTGACATTGATTTGGCAGTGGATGAGGTAACTATGGCCATTGTTTCTACTGCCAAGGCAACTGTCCCCTGCTCTTCAAGTACCCTAAGGCATAAGTCAGTCCCTTGGTGGATACCAGAGATTGCAGAAGCTATCTGAGACCGCTGGCGAACCCTACAACAATACCGGTGTCATCCTTCCCTAGAGAATCTGGTTGCCTTTAAACGGCTGCGGGCCTGGGCTCGGCGGTTAATCCGGCGGAGCAAATAGGACTGCTGGGAACGATATGTAGGCACCATAGGTTCTCACACCTCCCCATCGGTGTGGTAACAGGTTTGGCGCATTTTTGGCTTTCGTCCTCGTGCGTCTGTCCCTTGCCTTTCTCTTTGGGGTACACTTTGTACTGACCCAATCACCATCGCCGAACATCTGGCAGAGTACTTCGCTCGTATTTCCGCGACAGCAGGCTACAGCGTAGAATTCCACGCCATTAAAGAGCAGGCTGAGCGTACGCAGTTGTCGTTTCGCATGCACCATTGGGAACGATACAACGCCCTGTTTAGTGAATGGGAGTTCCAAAGTGCCGTTACAGCTTGCCCCGATACCTCTCCAGGTGCGGACCAAATTCACAACCAGTTTCTTCGCCATCTCTCGGCGCACTGTCAGGGTGAATTACTCGCCCTGTTTAACCGCATCTGGACGGAGGGCGTTTTCCCAACTTGTTGGCAGGATAGCGTTACCATCCCGGTGCTGAAACCTGATGCAGGTCTGCTGGTGGTTGATAGCTATCGCCCTATCAGCCTTACCAACGTTACGTGCAAACTCCTGGAATGGATGGTGAGTCAGCGGCTCATGTGGATCCTCGAAGCTCGGGGCCTCGTAACCAAGCAACAGGGGGGGCTTCCGTCAGGGGCGCTCAGCGATCGACAATTTAGTCTAGATACTCGGCTATTCGTACAGCTTTTACTCGGCGAGAACATCTAGTTGCTGTTTTCTTTGATCTTCGGAAGGCGTACAATACCACCTGGCGCCATCATATCCTTGCTATGCTGCACGAATGGGGCTTACGGGGTCCCCCTTCAGATTTTTCTACGGAAATTTCTCTCCAATCGCTCCTTCCGGGTTAGAGTTGCCACATATTTTAGCTCTGCTCATATTCAGGAGAACGGTGTCCCACAGGGCTCGGTTCTCAGTGTTCCCCTCTTTGTTGGTGTGGATTAATGGTCTTGCGGCTGTGGTGGGCTCATCGGTCTGTTCCTCTCTATATGCCGATGACTTTTGTCTTTATTACAGTTCGCCAAGCTTCAGTGTCACTGAACGGCGGCTGCAGGGAGCTATCCGTAAGGCACATTTTTGGGCATCCAACCATGGTTTTCAGTTCTCAGTCTCTAAGACCCGAGTGATTCATTTCTGTCGTCGGCGAACGGTCCACCTCCATCCAGAGCTCTACCTTGCCAATGAACTCCTTCGTATTGAGGAGACGCATCGCTTCCTTGGCATGCTGTTTGATGTTCAGCTCACTTGGACACCTCATCTTCGCAAGCTTAAACAACGGTGCTGGCGGCACTTCAACATCCTTCACTGCCTCAGCCACACCGTTTGGGGGGGCTGCACGAACAACCCTCCTACAGCTCTATAAGGCCTTAGTCCAGTCCAGTCCCGTCTCGACTATGGGAGCGTGGTGTAAGACTCAGCAGCACCTTCAACATTGCAGATCCTCGACCTGATTCTCCATTGTGGCGCCAGACTGGCGACAGGTGCCTTACTAGTCCAGTGACTAGCCTTCTTGTAGAAGCTGGAATCCCTCCTGTACGATTCCGCCACCAACAGTTGCTTGCGTCATACATTGCCTGCGTCCATGCCTCGCCCGACCACCCAAACTGCAGGCTCCTTTTTCCATCTTTCCCCACGACGGCGGCCTAGATTGGGTCTCCTGATCGCGGTCCGCATTCGTTCCCTTCTCTCGGTCCGCGTTCGTTCCCTTCTCTCGGTCCGCGTTCGTTCCCTTCTCTCGGTCCGCGTTCGTTCCCTTCTCTCGGTCCGCGTTCGTTCCCTTCTCTCGGTCCGCGTTCGTTCCCTTCTCTCGGTCCGCGTTCGTTCCCTTCTCTCGGTCCGCGTTCGTTCCCTTCTCTCGGTCCGCGTTCGTGCCCTTCTCTCGGTCCGCGTTCGTGCCCTTCTCTCGGTCCGCGTTCGTTCCCTTCTCTCGGTCCGCGTTCGTTCCCTTCTCTCGGTCCGCGTTCGTTCCCTTCTCTCGGTCCGCGTTCGTTCCCTTCTCTCGGTCCGCGTTCGTTCCCTTCTCTCGGTCCGCGTTCGTTCCCTTCTCTCGTCACTCGAGTCCTTTCCCCTTCCTCCATCCTTCCGGCCCTCTTCTTCTACCCCTCCTTGGTCCCTCCCTCGCTTGCGGCTTTGCTTGGATTTGTCCTGCGACTTCAAGTCCTCCGTTCCACCTGCCAGTCTTCGTCAATAATTCCTGGCTCTTCTTGCCTAGTTTCGCGATACAGATGTAGTCTACACCAATGGTTCTGTGGTTAATGGATGCACTGGGTTTGCTTTCATCCACTGTGTTTTCACTGCGGGGCTGGTTGCTCTTTATTGTGCACTCACTCACCTTTCCTCCTGCCCTGGGGAGTCATTTGTCATATGCAATGACTCCCTGAGTGGATTGCAAGCACTCGACCAGTGTTTTTCTCTGGACCCTTTGGTGCGCAGTATTCAAGAGGCTGTTTTTGCTCTCGCCGAGTGTGGTCGTTCAGCAACGTTTGTGTGGACCCCGGGCCACATTGGCATTCCAGGAAACGAACGTGTTGATCGATTGGCCAAGCAGGCCACCACTTCGCTGCCCCTGGAGCTTGGTCTCATGGAAAGAGACCTCCGGTCAGCCATACATTGCAAGGTCCACGATGTCTGGAGCTCTGAATGGTCTGTCTTGAACACGCCAAATAAGCTCCGCATGGTTAAGTCATCCACGGCCGTATGGAACTCATCCTTGAGGGGCACTTGTAGAGACTCAGTTGTTCTCTGCCGTCTCCGAATTGGACATACGCGGTTGACCCACAGCTACCTCCTTCGTCGTGAGAACCCGCCTAAGTGTCGCTGTGATGCAGGGCTGACAGTGGTCCATCTTCTAATGGACTGCCCCCTTTTAGCCCCTTGCGGCAGTCCTTTAATTTACCAGGTGCCATGCTTTTCATTTTGTTCTTGTTAATCTTAATTTCATATCCTTCTAATTTTGTGTGTAGATCCTCTACTATTTGTACCATGTCTGTTGCACTTTTCTGCTATCACAACCATGTTGTCTGCAAATCTTATACACTCCACTCTCCGACCCCCTATACAAACGCCTCTCCTTCATCAAAACTTTCACATATTGAACAGTGTTGGTGATAAACAACCACCTTGTCTTACGCCTCTTCCCAGTTCAATTTCTTCACTCATCACACCTCCTATTCTTACTCCTGCCCTCTGGTTCAAATATAAATTTCTAATTAGCTGTCTATCCCTCCAATCAACTCAATGTTTCCTTAGGGTTTCCATCAGTTTGTCCCATCTGACACAGTCAAAAGCCTTCTCAATATCAATGAACACAACATACACCTTCCTTTTCTTCTCCATATACCTCTCCCCAATCACTCTCAGTAGCCCAATGGCATCTCTAGTTCCCACTCCTCTCCTGAAACCAAATTGTTCATCTCCTATTACGCGGACGCGCTCCTCCATCTACAGCGACTGGGTTCCGGGGCACATTGGCATTGCTGGGAACGAAAGGGCAGATCTCGCAGCCGAGGAGGTGTGTCTCGATCTGCAAGTATTTCAGTGTGCTATCCCTTTGCATGCACTCACCTCACTGTTGAACTCAAGAGTCACGCGTTGGTGGGAGAATGATTGGCTGGCAATGACTGACAATAAGCTCCGTTTAGTCAAGCCCACAACATGTGTGTGGTGTACGTCCTTCCAACCCTGTAGATGAGACGAGGTTCTCCTCACTCGGCTTCGGATAGGCCACAGTCCTATGAAGCATGGCTTCCTGCTCCCGTGAGAGGACCCTTCGATTTGTGGTGTTCAGGTCACTGTGCGCCACGTTTTATTGGATTGTGTTTTATTTTCTGACCAGCAGGTCGCAGCTTCCTTGCCACGGGATCTGCCATCTCTTTTAGGGAACACTCGGATGAATGTGGTTAAAGTTTTAAAGATCTGTTCCTTGTCAAATGTTTTTACAAAGATTTTAGGGAGAGGGTCTTAATTTGCTCACTGTGTGACAAGCTCACCCATATTTTATGCAAGTGGCCAGCCAATGACAATTTCCTGTGGCATTCTTGCTGCTACGTTTTCATTTTCCTTATGTTTTATTTTATTATGTAGCATTTTCCTTCTTTTCCTGCTTTCTTTGCATGTGTGCTTCGGTTTTATTAGGTCTGTCCACATTCGTTCCTTTTAATGTGTGTCAGGGCGCTGATGACCTCGACGTTGAGTGCCCAGAAGCCCCAGTACGCACAATTCAGCTTTCCATTCAGCTGTCTGTTGAGCGTCCTCGGCAAGACTTTGGCTGCATGCAATATCAGGCTCACTGTTCTATGTTCCTCACACTTTTTGCTGTTCTTTTGATTTTCTATAGGTAATAAGATACTTTCTGTAAAGTCCTTTGGCCATTTTCCTGTCATGTATATTTGATTACACAATTCAATCAACTCCCTTTCCCCTTCTTTCTCCATTGACTTTAACAGTTCGACAAGAATCTCATCAATTCCCATTGCCTTTGCATTTTTCATTTCCTTAACAGATTCTTCAATCTCACTGGTTAGTATTGCATGTTCTTTGTCATCATCTGCAACTTTATCTTCTTCTATCCCAAGGTCTTCTTCACTTGGGCGGCCGCCTGCAGCGTATAGCCATTCTATATATTCTTCCCATCTCCTCATTATTTCTTGGGGTTCACTCACCATTTTACTGTCTGCTGCCTCTACTTCCTTTAGTCCATTGTTGTTTCTCTTTTCCCAGAATGTCAAATCCATTGCTTCTTTGTATATCAAATCATATTTTCCTTCTTTCTCTAATTTCTCTATCTTGTCACACTTTTCTGTCAGCCATTTCTCCTTTGCTTTTTCTGCCTCCCTTCTTAATTCATTATTTAACCTCCTGTAGTTGTGCTTCCCTTCTTCTATGTTTACAGTTTTCCATTTCCTGCTATCATCCATCTTGGTTATCATATGTGGTGTTACCCATTCTTTCTTTACTTTTTTTCCTCTCCTTGACTCCAAGTGTTTCTTTAGCTTTTGAATACATTATGGGAGTGACAGTGATCAATGTGTTACAGAAATTTACTATTAAAAACAGTCTTGGATCACGATTTATTTATTAAGGTGACCGGTTTCGACCACTACTGTGGTCGTCTTCAGACCATTGAGTAGGAACCTCTTTCTGCTGGAGAATCACGGAAAAATTTGAAAACGTTAAAAACATATGTTTTGACAGAGCACAGGGAAAACTGTGTGACTGTGAAACTGTTGCATTCATTTGTTGCAGTTTATGTGACAAACTCTTATGTTTTCATCACTTTTTTGGGAGTGATTATCCAATCCACAAGAAAACCTAAATCGGGCAAGGTAGAAGAATCTTTTTACCCATTCGCCAAGGGTACAAGTTAGGTGGGTCGACAACAAATTCCCGTCACGCAACGCACATGCTGTCACCAGTGTCGTATAGAATATATCAGACGTGTTTTCCTGTGGAGGAATCAGTTGACCTATGACCTTGCGATCAAATGTTTTCGGTTCCCATTGGAGTGGCACGTCCTTTCGTCTACTAATCACACGGTTTTGTGATGCGGCCACAAAACACAGTCACTAAACTTATTACAGTGAACGGAGATGTCAATGAACAAACGGACAGATCATAACTTTGTGAAAATAAAGTAAGTAAACTTTTCACTAGAAGGAAGACTTGAACCAAGGACCTCTCGTTCCACAGCTGCTCACGCTAACCACGGGACCACGGCGTTCCTGAGCTCAGGCTATCCTTGATGTTGCCTATCTTGCGCATAGACTGCTGAGTTTGTATATTTTGCTTATTTTTTTCATAGTTCCACACAACTTCTTCCTGTTTTCTCGATTGATCTGTGTTCAGTTTCTCAAGGCCTATCCGCTGTGCCAACTTATAACTAAATCTGAAGGGGGTGCGATGGGGAGGTTCCCTTGTTAGTAATATAAAATCTTCAATGCTTTTTAGGAGTGCGTCAGCAGTTTACAAATAATATTTGTAGCAATCTCATTTGTATAGGGAGGAAGGACGGGGGAATTGTCTTACACACACACACACACACACACACACACACACACACACACACACACACGAGAGAGAGAGAGAGAGAGAGAGAGAGAGAGAGAGAGAGAGAGAGAGAGAGAGAGAGAGGGGGGGGGGGCAAGCCACTTGGGTAACAGCCTTTAATTTTGTAGTGCTGTTTGAGCTATTTTTGTGTAGTGCTGTTTGAGCTATTTTTGTGTAGTGCTGTTTGAGCTATTTTTGTGTAGTGCTGTTTGAGCTATTTTTGTGTAGTGCTGTTTGAGCTATTTTTGTGTAGTGCTGTTTGAGCTATTTTTGTGTAGTGCTGTTTGAGCTATTTTTGTGTAGTGCTGTTTGAGCTATTTTTGTGTAGTGCTGTTTGAGCTATTTTTGTGTAGTGCTGTTTGAGCTATTTTTGTGTTGTGCAGTTTGAACTATTTCGTGGGACACTGCAATTCTCAACACTTATGTGCAAGACTGGGAAGTTGCAGCCCAGCTTATTGCAGAACTTCGGAAATTTCTAGTTGGAACCTCCTACTTGACTCGGCGAGGGTGCCACATCAGCTTTGGGGGAAAAATACTGTGTATTGTGAGCTTCATTGAAATTCCATGAGCACTGCTGCTGGTCTTCTCCACCTTCTCTACCAGTCACTGAAATGCACAAAATTATGAGCACAGACAATATAGGGTCTTAATTTGCTCACTGTGTGACAAGCTCACCCATATTTTATGCAAGTGGCTAGCCAATGACAATTTCCTGTGGCATTCTTGCTGCTACGTTTTCATTTTCCTTATGTTTTATTTTATTATGTAGCATTTTCCTTCTTTTCCTGCTCTCTTTGCGTGTGTGCTTCGGTTTTATTAGGACAACAAGCATCGTTCGTTCCAGTATGTGCCACAGGCTAAAATTGTTGCACCCTAAACCCTGTTCTCTCAAAGACTGCTGGAATAGCCATAAATAACGTACTCCTATGCTTTGCTCATGTTTTGTCTTAACAAAGGAGATAGCAGGGTGCTTAACAGGTGAAGGGTCTGTCACAGGCCCAGTTGCAGTGGGAGACAGCACCTCAAATTTCTCTCTGAGTGGGTGGGTGTTGTTGTTTTTGTTGTTGTTATTGTGGTCTTCGGTCCTGAGACTGGTTTGATGCAGCTCTCCATGCTACTCTATCCTGTGCAAGGTCCTTCATCTCCCAGTACATACTGCAGCCTACATCCTTCTGAATCTGCTTAGTGTATTCATCTCTTGGTCTCCCTCTACAATTTTTACCCTCCACGCTGCCCTCCGATACTAAATTGGTGATCCCTCGATGTCTCACAACATGTCCTACCAAACGATCCCTTCTTCTAGTCAAGTTGCACCACAAGCTCCTCTTCTCCCCAATTCTATTCACTACCTCCTCATTAGTTATCTGATCTACCCATTCTTCTGTAGCACCACATTTCGAAACCTTCTATTCTCTTCTTGTCTAAACTATTTATCGTCTATGTTTCACTTCCATACATGGCTACCCTCCATACAAATACTTTCAGAAACGACTTCCTGACACTTCAATCAATACTCGAAGTTCACAAATTTCTCTTGCCATTGCCAGTCTACATTTTATATCCTCTCTACTTCGACCATCATCAGTTATTTTGCTCCCCAAATAGCAAAACTCCTTTATTACTTTAAGTGTCTCATTTCCTAATCTAATTCCCTCAACATCACCCGACTTAATTCGACTACATTCCATTATCCTCGTTTTGCTTTTGTTGATGTTCATCTTATATCCTCCCTTCAAGACACTATCCATTCCGTTCAGCTGCTCTTCCAAGTCCTTTGGTGTGTCTGACAGAATTACATTGTCATCGGTGAACCTCAAAGTTTTTATTTCTTCTCCATGGATTTTAATACCTACTCCAAACTTTTCTTTTGTTTCCTTTATTGCTTGCTCAATATACAGATTGAATAGCATTGGGGAGAGGCTACAACCCTGTCTCACTCCCTTCCCAACCACTGCTTCCCTTTCATGCTCCTCGACTCTTATAACTGCCATCCAGTTTCTGTACAAATTGTAAATAGCCTTTCGCTCCCTGTTATTTTACCGCTGTCACCTTCAGAATTTGAGAGTATTCCAATCAACATTGTCAAAAGCTTTCTCTAAGTCTACAAATGCTAGAAACGTGGGTTTGCCTTTCCTTAATCTTTCTTCTAAGATAAGTCGTAGGGTCAGTATTGCCTCACGTGTTCCAATATTTCTACGGAATCCAAACTGATCTTCCCTGAGGTCCGCTTCTACCAGTTTTTCCATTCGTCTGTAAAGAATTCGCGTTAGTATTTTGCAACTGTGACTTATTAAACTGATACTTAGGTAATTTTCACATCTTTCAACACCTGCTTTCTTTGGGATTGGAATTATTATATTCTTCTTGAAGTCTGAGGGTATTTCGCCTGTCTCGTACATCTTGCTCACCAGATGGTAGAGTTTTGTCGTGACTGGCTCGCCCAAGGCTGTCAGTAGTTCTAATGGAATGTTGTCTACTCCCGGGGCCTTGTTTCGACTTAGGTCTTTCAGTGCTCTGTCAAACTCTTCATGCGGTATCTTATCTCCCATTTCATCTTCATCTACATCCTCTTCCATTTCCATAATGTTGTCCTCAAGTACATCGCCCTTGTATAGACCCTCTATATACTCCTTCCACCTTTCGGCTTTCCCTTCTTTGCTTAGGACTGGGTTTCCCTCAAAGCTCTTGATATTCATGCAAGTGGTTCTCCTTTCTCCAAAGGTCTCTTTTAATATTCCTGTAGGCAGTATCTATCTTACCCCTAGTGAGATAAGCCTCTACATCCTACATTTGTCCTCTAGCCATCCCTGCTTAGCCATTTTGCACTTCCTGTCGATATAATTTTTGAGACGTTTGTATTCCTTTTTGCCTGCTTCATTTACTGCATTTTTATATTTTCTCCATTCATCATTAAATTCAACATTTCTTCTGTTACCCGTAGGTTTCTACTAGCCCTCGTCTTCTTACCTATTTGATCCTCTGCTGCCTTCACTATTTCATCCCTCAAAGCTACCCATTCTTCTTCTAGTGTATTTCTTTCCCCCATTCCTGTGGGTGTAGTAGCTAGAATTCTTCCTTGTACAGGCCCTATACCCCACTCCATCACTTGCCTCTCGATTGTGTCAGTGAATTGTAATAACTCGTGTATTTCCCAGGGAGGAGACAGTGTCTACAGAAGAGGGTAGTATATGTGATGCCTCTGATATCAGGTACACACATCAGTAGCTCACCTGACAATGCCCGAGTGTATTTGACACTGCTGTTAGCAGCAGCTTCCCATCATTGTGCAGCATTCTGGGTGATTTCTAGTTGCTTTTAAATAGCATCTATCTCGTGCTGTGACAGAACAGTATCGGCAGCGGAGCTGCATTTTTGTTTAGGTGAGGTTATCAGTCAACTCCTGAGGTGGATCATTGCATTACAACTAAGTCATTTCTCAGCAATAGGGCTGCTAGTCCCACAAGGTACACAAGAGAGCTTATGTGAAGCGTGAGAGGTATTGCCAGAATTGCAGCCGTGAGAACAGATTGTGAGCTGTGTCTGGATAGCTCAGTTAGTAACATAATTGCCCCTGAAAAAGCAAGGTTTCAGGTTACAGTCCCAGAGCAGTGTAAACATACTTTGTTGCTAAAGTACATTTTGTCACTCCCTAAGAACAATCTCTTAACTAGGTGTGGCTCTCTTTAACGTGAATTCTGTGAATTTGATTCTGCGTTGGTCCAAAGAGCAGGCTGGGATTGCTATTGTGGCAGACTACCTTGTAGGCTGTCCTTCACCAGCTGAGCTTTAGACAAGCAAGCTTTATCATCAACAAAAGCAAATGCTTTATTGTTGCCATGTGCATGTAGCAGAATAAAATATCAGAATACATTGAGCCTATTCTATAAAGTTAACAGACACTGATTAGACAACTTTGAATGTGCAAGTGTCACCTAATGTTGATTCATATACATGCCATCAGTACAAACCTGTGAAAGTGGCTTACATGTCATAGGTTCCTTGCTTTCTACACACATCCGACATTAATGTTTTAGCTGTCAAGCTTAACACTTAAGTGCTGCGTCAGAGGTAGACGGCTCCATTCATTGTGATTTGTTGTGGTCTTCAGTCCTGAGACTGGTTTGATGCAGCTCTCCATGCTACTCTATCCTGTGCAAGCTTCTTCATCTCCCAGTACCTACTGCAACCTACATCCTTCTGAATCTGCTTAGTGTATTGATCTCTTGGTCTCCCTCTACGATTTTTACCCTCCACGCTGCCCTCCAATGCTAAATTTGTGATCCCTTGATGCCTCAAAACATGTCCTACCAACCGATCCCTTCTTCTAGTCAAGTTGTGCCACAAACTTCTCTTCTCCCCAATCCTATTCAATACCTCCTCATTAGTTACGTGATTTACCCACCTTATCTTCAGCATTCTTCTGTAGCACCACATTTCGAAAGCTTCTATTCTCTTCTTGTCCAAACTGGTTATCGTCCATGTTTCACTTCCATACATGGCTACACTCCATACAAATACTTTCAGAAACGACTTCCTGACACTTAAATCTATACTCGATGTTAACAAATTTCTCTTCTTCAGAAACGCTTTCCTTGCCATTGCCAGTCTACATTTTATATCCTCTCTACTTCGACCATCATCAGTTATTTTACTCCCTAAATAGCAAAACTCCTTTACTGCTTTAAGTGTCTCATTTCCTAATCTAATCCCCTCAGCATCACCCGGGGGGGAGTTCGTACGAATGTACCGAAATGACAGGTTAGAGGGAAACGAAGCTGATGTATGCGTTTCAGTAGAGAAAATCATATAAGCTGAAATGAAAATTGAAGCTGTAGGCAAGATTGGGCAAGACTCAATATCATGTGATGAAGGAACACATGAGCCAGTATTGACCCAACAACCTATCTTACTGTAGAATATAAGTTGAAGGAAGGAACCCTATGTTTACAGCATTTGCAGATTTAGGGAAAGCATTTGACATCTCAGGATAAAATAAAAACCATATGGTCAATTGTAAAAGAAGTGGCTGGTCTGCAGAGACAGGTCGAGGATATAGAATCGGTGCATAGTGGGAATATCCGTGTTACTGATAAGTCGCATATATGTACAGTATTTAATAATCATTTCTGAATATAACAGGTGAACTAAATAGAAACCTAGTCCCAACAGGGAATCATATAGCACTCTTAGAAAAAAGTGTTCAGAGACTGTTACCTGAAATGCTCCTCCATGATACTGACAAGAGGGAGATTGACTTAATAATTAAATCACTAAAGACCAAGAACTCTCATAGATGTGACGGGGTATCTAGCAGAATACTGAAGTATTGTTCTGTGTATGTTAGCCCAGTCCTTAGCCATATCTGTAACTTTTCCTTTAGGAGTGATCAGTTTCCTGACCAATTAAAGTACTCGGTAGTGAAGCCACTTTATAAAAAGGGAGACAGGGATAATGTTGACAATTTTAGACTATTTCTATACCATCGGTGTTTGCCAAAATTGTCAAGAAGGTTGTATATACAAGGTTACTGGAACATTTAAATTCACATAATTTGCTGTCAAATGTACAGTTTGGTTTTAGTGAAAATGCTATATTCTCTTTTCTCGGTGAGGTATTGGACGGATTAAATAAAAGGTTGCGAACGCTAGGTGTTTTCTTTGATTTAACGAAGGCTTTTGACTGCGTTGACCACAAAATATTACTGCAGAAGTTGGACCATTATGGAGTAAGGGGAGTAGCTTACAATTGGTTCGCCTCTTACTTTAAGAACAGAAAGCAGAGGGTGATTCTCCGCAATATTGAGAGTGGTAGTGATGTTCAGTCCCAATGGGGCACTGTTAAGTGAGGCGTCCCCCAAGGGTTGGTGCTGGGGCCACTGCTGTTTCTTATTTATATAAATGATATGCCTTCTAGTACTACAGGTGATTCAAAAATATTTGTTTGCTGATGACACCAGCTTGGTATTGAGGGATCGTGTGTGTAATATTGAAACAGTATCAAGTAATGTAGTTCATGAAATAAGTTCGTGGCTTGAGGAAAATAATTTGATGCTAAATCACAGTAAGACTCAGTTTTTACAGTTTCTAACTCACAATTCTACAAGAATTGATATTTTGATCAGACAGAATGGGCATATTATAAGCGAGACGGAACAGTTCAAGTTCCTAGGCGTTCGGATAGATAGTAAGCTGTCGTGGAAAGCCCATGTTCAGGATCTTATTCAGAAACTAAATGCTGCTTTATTTACCATTAGAACAGTATCTGAAATAAGTGACAGTTCAACACGAAAAGTAGTCTACTTCACATATTTTCATATGCTTATGTCGTATGGTATTGTCTTTTGGGGTAATTCTTCTGATTTGAAAAGGGTATTTTTGGCTCAAGAACAGGCTGTTCAAGCTATATGCGGAGTGTAGGTTCGAGGACCTCTTGTCGGCCCCTATTCAATAGTCTGGGAATTCTGACATTGCCCTCACAGTATATATTTTCTTTAATGTCATTTGTTGTTAGCAATATTAGCTTATTCCCAAGAGTTAGCAGCTTTCACTCAGTTAATACTAGGCAGAAATCAAATCTGCATGTGGAATGCATTTCCTTGACTCTTGTGCAGAAAAGAGTGCAGTATTCTGCTGCATCCATTTTTAATAAGCTGCCACAAGAACTCAAAAATCTTAGCAGTAGCCCAAACTCTTTTAAGTCTGAACTGAAGAGTTTCCCCATGGCTCACTCCTTCTATTCTGTCAAGGAGCTACTGGAAGAGCTAAAAAATTAAGCAAATTCCAGTGTTACAATGTTGATATTCTGTATTTAAACTTATTACTTTTCGCCTGAATATGTTTCTTATATTTCATTTTATCTGTGTCTACTATCGTGTTATAATTTCATGTATTGACTCGTTCTATGACCATGGAGACTTCTCCTTAATTTGGTCCCACGGAACAATAAATAAATAAAGTGTTGCCTGGAATACTCCCTTTGAAATTCTAAAGGTGACAGGGATAAAATAGAGGAAGCAAAAGGTTATTTACAACTTTTACAGAAACAAGATTGCTGGTATGTGAGTATAAGGACGTAAGAAAGCTGCAACTGAGCAGGAAGTGACCCAAAGTTGCAGTCTGTCCCCAACGTTGTTCAGTCTGAATGTTTCACAAGCATTAAAGGAAACTAAGAAGAAATTTGGAAAGGAAACTAGAGATCATGGAGAAGAAGACATTTGATGTTTTCCAATGACTTTGTCACTGTCAGATAAAACAGAGGACCTGGAAGAGAGGTTGAACAAAATGGATACTGTCTTGAAAATATAAGATGAACATCAGCAAGAGTAAAATGAGGGTAGTGAAGTGTAATCAAATTAAATCAGCTGATGCAAAGGGAATTAGACTAAGAACTAAGAAATTAAAAGTTAATAGATGAGTTTTGCTATTTGGGCAGTAAAATAAGAGATGATACTGTAGTTGAGAGCTTGGCTTAATAAGAAAAGCATTTCTGGAGAAAAAAAGTAAATTCATAAGCACATAACAATTTCTTCGGAAGTCTCTACTGTAGTTATTTGTCTGGAATGTAGCCTTGAAGAGAGTTGAAATGTGGGCAAAAAGCAATTAAGATAAGAAGATAATGGGTCTTGAATTGTGGTGCTATAGAAGAATGCTGAGGACTAGATAAATAAATTGAGTAGCAGTTTAGGTACTGAATCAAATTGGGAGACAAATTTATGGCACAACATAACTAAAAGAAGGGATTGGTTGATAAGAGACATCCGGAGGCAACAAGGACTTATCAGTTTGGTAATTGGAAGGGTGGAGGGCAAATATGGTAGAGGGAGACGAAGAGATGAATACAGGAAGCTGGTCCAAATTTATAGTTAAGCAGAAATTAAGAGGATTGTGTGAGATAGAATAGCATGGAGAGCTGCAACAAACCAGTCTTCAACTAAAGATAATGGCAGCAACAGTAGTACATGCTTTTTCCAATCAAACTGTCATAAATGGAGAAGACTTTAATCATCCATCAGTTAGTTATACCTACATTTCTGTAGGTGTTGGGTGTGGCAAGACATTCTCTGATAATTACATAAAATAGATAGTGCAGTAGCCCACTCATGAAGGAAACATATTAGGTCTAATGCAACAAATAGCCTTAACCACTTTGAGGATATCCACATTGAAAATGGTACCAGTGACCATGAGGCAGATATATCAGGAGTGATTACTGCAGTACAAAGAGCAGCAAAAATAAGTAGAAAGACATAAACGTTCAGCAAACTAGATAGACAGTAGTGTCGTATTTCATAAATATGTTGATCGAAGGATGAATATCACTTTTGCACCCTCGCATAGATCCTGAAGAATCTGAACGGGCATATGCTCGAAGACAGATTGCCAACTGCCACATGAAAGCTTCCTTTAAAAATGTAAATTGTGACCATTAAATAAAGCCTTTAGAAATGCACGACGACATCCTATGTATCATTCCCATAATGACAGTGAATACAAGAATAGGCTATTTGCACTATGGTCACTGAGGGCATTTTAGCAATCATTCTTTCCACATTCTGTATATGGGAGTGGGAAGAAGCCATAAGAAGTGGTACAGTGGTTTTGTGGGGTGTAGATATAAACACAAGGAAACGTCACTTTTATCTTACCTGCAACAAAATATAGCATTATCATCAAACCACTTAACTTGTTGGAGATAATGGTTAATTTTCAATGAAACTCAAGTGTCCGTAATGTGTTGTTGGTGTACATTTGTAAGCAGATTATGTGATCTCTCAGCTAAAAAAATGCGCGCGCGCACACACACACACACACACACACACACACACACACTTCTCAGAATAAACCAACACAGTGAGTGTAATTTACCTTGTATATCAATAAGTGTTTGTTTCTTATAAACTGCTAATTCTGTTCAGTTGCGGTGAAAGATATTAATGAAACAGGCAAGAGCTGCTTTTGAGAAAATCAAATGTTTCCAATACAGAGGTTATCAATAGCAAATGTTGACAATAAAGAGGTTATTTACAGCACGTGCAGAAATTGAACTGCTGTTATAGGCATACTGAAGGATATGAGAAAGTAGGTAGTGATTGAGAAGGGAATAAGAGAGGGTTGTAGCTTCTCCCCATGTTATTCAGTTGAAGAAATAAATTATGAAACAGAGGTTTATAAATTATATAATTGCCAAATACATTGTCAAGTGAACGGGATGGGTGTGTCAAAAACATGTTATAACAATAGTATGAATAAAAATAAAACAGATAATGGAGGTAAGTTGAATCGGCAAGTGATGCTGAGTGGATTAGATTAGGAAACAAGATACGGTATGTATATGAGTTTTGTTTTTTTGGATAGAAAAATTACTTATGGCAGATGTAAAGAGGACGTAAAAAGCAGGTGCACGAAAATAAGTGCAATTTTCTTAATAGATATATGTTAATAACGAATATAAATTTAACTTAGTTTTATTCTGAAAGTATTTATCTTGATTGTAGCTATATTTAAAGTGAAATGCAGATGGTAAACAATAAGAGGAAAATAGATACTTTTGAAATGTGATGCTACAACATACTATTGTATGTGGATAGTTCCAGTAATCAATGAAGAGGTATTGAATTGTAGTGGGGAGTAGGAGGTTTTTGATCTGCCTAAAAGAAATGATGAAGCATCACACAGTAGTTGGTTTTGTACTGGAGGACCGTGTCGAAGATAAAATTGTAGATTAGATTCAAATGTATTTAGGTTGCAGTATGTAAGTCATTAGGAAAAGATTGGCACATGATAAATTTGAAGAAATGCATCATACTAGTCTTCAGATTACTATAAAAAGAACAAAAAATAGGGCCGGGTTGTCAACAGACAGTAACACGAACAAATTTGTCGCAGTCTTTTTGTGGTGATGTCGGAATGAAGCTGAGGTGAAATGTTACCTTCCATGCAATAATTTTTTTGCCTTGTCCCCTCTATGCCACTATTGTGTTTCACAGTCAGTATCCTATGTGTTTTCTGTGAATGTAATGGTCTGTACAGTTTTTAGTACACACAGTTGTATTATACTAAATTATTTACTAGAGTAATTTTTTCAGTTATAAGTTATAACTTTTTTTCTGAACCTACCCAAACGTATTTCATGTTATAATATTTGTAAAGCACCTCTTTCTTAATCTAACAGCTGCACCCAGCAATTTTTTTGTCATTTCTGTTTGGCAACTTGCCAGTGTGTTAGAGGGGCTACACAAGATATGTCCTGTTTTCCGTTTTTTGGGTTTTATCTTTAAAAATGTAATGCTTACCACTTTCATTGAAGTGGGACGTGACTTGGACATTAATGTAGAAAACCTTTTCTTTTGTTTTTCTCTGTGCATGCTTGAAGAGTTATTCCCCGCATCACTTGCAATTTTTCTCCACTAACTTGGTTTAGAAATTACGCTTCAGTTAAGAGAATATGTGTGTGTGTTGGGGGGGGGGGTTTCATTATTTAACACTATAAATGTTAAAACAGAGATTACTATTTATGAACAAAACCCCAAAATTCCGTTGAAGCTGTTAGTAAAATATCTTTAAACTTGAGAAGGTAAAACTGGTACACTTGCTAACTGCTGTCCAACTAACTCCTTTTTTTTTTTTTTTTTTTTTTTTTTTTTTTTTTTTTTTGAGATGGAAAAGTCAGATTTTAACTTAGAAGATAGTTGAAAAAATTATTGTACTATGCAAGTTGTTGTTTAAATGAAATATTGAACTAACCCTGAAACAGCCTTGCAGTTTCATAAAAAGGACACACACACACACACACACACACACACACACACACACACACACACACACACTCTTTCATGTAATAAATTTCCGAGCGAGTAATGTGTATTCATAGCACAGGACATTATGCACAACAGTGTTCTAATGAAGTGTACATTTGAATTTTCTCTCATTATTAATGATGGTTAGCTGTCTTCCACTTGTCATCCTTTCTTTCTAATCATTGTAGTAAGCTGTATGTCAGCATAAACATGTAGTTAATGCTTCATGTTTTGTATTTGGAATTTGATATAATGCTTCACAATTACTATACATGTAATTGAAGTCCATCTGTATAGCAAAGTAATTAAATTATAAATTTGCATTAATTTGTGGCAGTGAATTGTGTGTACAATTGCTGAAACATCAAGTGCATGACAAATGTCTTTCAGTAACTAACATCTCAGTTGATGGCATATTTTAAGCAGTTTGTGAATTGATTTTGTTTTTTGTTCCTTCCAGAATTAATTTGCACACCAATTACTGTATTACATTGTGTAATACTTTACCTCCGGTAACATCAGTTATGGACAGTTTCTTTTCAAAAAAATTAAAAAAAAAGCTTCTCATAGTGGTGGGAGTCTTCTCTTTGCACTGTAATTATCAAAATATTTCAAGATCTGCTAATACAAAAAATTATAGCTTGGTTCTCCACGATTTGTAGGATGCAGTTATGCCAAATTTTAATCATCACAGCCAGATTCAATAATTCATAAATTGATATTTTTGTTTTGGGCAATATGATGACTACTTGAAACTGCCAATTCACTCTTGCTTATGCAGAAATTGTTTGATAGCATAATATGGGTATTAATAATTGACATCAAATTCACTATCCAACTGCTGCCATTTTGCTGCTTATCTCTCGAGGGATGTTGTACGTGATTAATAATTTTGGGTAGCCATAGCAGATTTTAAAAAGTGCCCCTTTGAATGATGTTTCATTTCACAGTGTTAACATAATGGTTTTCTGTTATTGCTGTGCAGGTTTTAAGGATAGGCTATGCCGAATATTATTAGACACAGTACACATAGCTACCTTCTTCATTTAGTTATGTTATGAAAATGCAGCGGAATAAAATTTCACTTTCTGATCAAATTTTGCTTTTGTCTTGTGGCATGTTTAATAGTGACTCCTCTGTAAATTACAAAAAAAAGAAGTTACTGGGCCAATAGAAATTTTATGGTTGTTCCGTAACTTCATGCTTTTCTTATTTCATAGTAAATGTTCCTTCAGTAAAGTGAAAATCAATACCATTGTATTACACAGCACATTTTGAGAATGACACCTATGCTGCTGGGTGGAAATTTTTCTGGATAACCTGGAATTCTCGGGGAATTGTGTGTTTTTAACTTTAAGAATTGCAATTTAATTTTTTTGGGCTTTATAAGTAACAAATTTTGAAATTCTTAATATTTCATTGTGTGTTAATTATATTAATCTTATTCCATATACATTGATGTTTAAAAAAAAAAAAACAAAAAACAAAAAAACAAACAAACTTGGTTAAACCACTGCTTATTGGCCAGTATGTCTCATGCAAGGGAAGAATAGTTGTTATTGTAGTGTTAGATTCCCTCCTCATCGCCCAACCATCTGTCTCGTTACTTTATCAGGAGCTTCTTATGAAATCACGTTGGAATTTTTAGGGGAATTCCCCCACTCATACTTTGCAAGTCTTAATGCGCGCTCTCTCTCTCAGCATCTTCATAAATTGGACAAAATTCACTACCTTTGTTTCTAAGCAGTTATTGAATTTATTCAATGATTTATGTGCAGTGCAAGTACTACGTCTAGGAACCAATACTGAGGAGGAAAGCTATGACCACCACGTACACTCTGGTTTAACTTCTATAAGGTGGCTTACCAGTTTAAGCGGGAATGACTTAGGAATGGCCTCATAAAGAAGTCCTAGGAAATGGTTTCAAATTTAGATGACAGTGTCGGTAGAATCTACTCAGAGTTGTATACTAACACATACTGAAACTTTAGAAAAACAGTAGAGCATTAACTGGCCAACTCGGTTTAATGTTACAATTGCAGTCTGTGCACAATGTGGAGGTTGATATCGACATGCACATTTTCTGATGAAACATGATTGCATTTGTTGGAGTATGTGAGAATAATTGACATTAGGCTTTTGAAAATCCTATTTGATAACATTAAGAGGCACTGCATTCATTTTTCAGAAAAGTAACAGCTAACAAAAGATGTAAAGTTATTTCATTCAAGACAGTTCAATAGCACACACCGCCAGCGCTTCTGTGGCAGTGAGGGATTTACTTTTGATTATAACACAACACTTGTCATATGTGAAACCCATTTAGCAATCCTCAGATTTTTTTTCCAGACTGTTGGAAGCTTTATTTTCCAGAAGCTCCCTGAACTTGTTTCATCTCCATTTATTTCTTTAGCTGGCTGTCCAGTCCTTCCATCAGCTACATGGAACAGAAGAGCTCGCCGGGTACTTTGTCTTCATTCTTGGTCGTACTATTTTCTTTTCCTAAAGTGAGTTCATTGTGCAAACCAAAGTGCCAACTTGCTCGGTGTTCACAAAAGTGGCCTGCTGATTGAAAAGGGAAGAGAAGAATTTTAAATCCATCCAGATTTATGTTTTATATAATTTCCTGAATCACTAGAAGCAAATGCTAAGATTTCATTCATCACTCCTCCCTAATCAGAGCTTGTGCTCAGTCTCTAATGATGATGTTTACAAGACATTAACCCCTAAATTACCTTTCTTCCTCATGAGAAAACTGTCTATACCTTTTATTTTCTTTATTTTGTATTTCAGTTCAGAAGTTGTTGCGAAAGCATTATCAGTTTCTTTCAAACCAGTATTCCTTACAGGTTGCGTCTTAATCAAACATACAATCTTCATTTTCACCAAGGAAACTTTGTGCAGTGCTTATTTTCACTTCCAACTGTAGCTGTTATTTTTACCTTCGGCTTCTGCTTCTGCTTGTGTTTACAACTATTTCTTAGAGACCTGGTGAATATCTTCTTCGTTATTGGTACTCTTTGCCATAGATCCTTCCATTCTAGGAAGGGGCTATGAAAGCGTGCTTTGAACAAGTGATGACTCTCCTCTGTATGGATGCTTAGTAGATAACCTAAAGTACCAAAAATTAAGAAAGCAGGTAAAAAGGTATTTCATCGGGGCAGTTGTTCTGCAGACTGAACATTTTTAAAAATCTGTAAGCACGAATTGTAAGGTATTGGTGTTCATGCATTTTAAATTGGAAGATTGACTCATTTTTCACACAAAACCTCATATACATTCAAACTTACCTAGAAAAATTAAATTTATCCGTTTTGTTTGATAGTAGCATGTTGTGCTGACATAATACTCTACAGCATTGTTCTGGCATTCATATGGAACACAACAATGGGGTAACTGCAGCACACAGTGAACCAGTGAAATTAGAGAGACCGCACACCAAAAGTTTACCCCCTTTTAACATTGTATTACTTATTAAAATGTTTGAAACATTACTTCCTAACCATGAAACAGTGGTCCGGAATGGGTGTCATTTACAGACTTAACAAGTATTGATAATTGGTGTATTTTGTCTATAGGCCAGTAGGGAGTTGCAACTAATAACAGCACACATTATTTAGTGAAAGCTCACATTATTTAGTGAAAGTTCCATGTTGCTACAGTTTTATACCCATATTCTTTCACACTTGGCTCGAAAGGCAGGCTTCTAATATTTAATGCTTTTTTACCACAGTTCAGAGTTGCTTTGTTAGAGATGATGGCAACAGTGTAAATAAAAACCTGAAAATGTGTGGTCTGTTTGTGTAGTGGATGCCTTCTGTGGCCATAAGGAAATCTACATACATACGAAGTGTGGCGGAGGGTACCCTGTACCACTATTAGTAATTTCCTTTGCCACTTTACTCACAAATAGAGTGAGGGAAAAACTACTTTTTATATGTCTCAGTATGAGCCCTAATTTCTCGTACTTTACCTTTGTGGTCCATATGCAAAATGTAGTTGGCGGTAGTAGAATCGTTCTGCAGTCAGCTTCAAATGCTGGTTCTCAATTTTCTCAATAGTGTTTCTCGAAAAGACATTGCGTTCCATTCAGGGATTCCCAGCTGAGTACCCGAAGCATCTCGGTAATACTTTCATGTTGTTCAAAGGTGCCAGTAACAAATTTAGCAGTCTGCCTCTGAACTGCTTAGAAGTTTTTCTTTAAACCAAATCTAATTCAGATCCCAAACACTTCAGCTGTACTCAGCAATGGGTCACACTAGTGTCCTATATGCAGTCTCCTTTACAGATGACTCCCACTCCCAAAAGTCTCCCAATAAATCAAACTTGACCATTTGCCTTCCCTACCACAATCCACATGTGTTCGTTCCATTTCGTATCACTTCGCAGCATTACACCCAGATATTTAAATTGTGTAACTATCAGGCAGGACGCTACTTTTTTTAAATTTATCTAAATTTAGAGCTGTCATTCATCACACAACTAGAAACTTTGTCTTAACATCTTCTATCCTCCTAAAGTCAATTGACGATGACACCTTCCCATATACCATGGCATCATCAGCAGACAAATGCAGATTGCTCCCCACCCTATTCCAGATCATTTACATATATCGAAAACTATAGTGGTCCTATCACACTTGCCATCAAGTAAAACGTGCTGGGTTCTATTACTTATGAAGTCTTCGAACCAGTCAACGTATCTGGAACCCATTCCATATGTTCATATCTTTGTTAACAGCTTGTACAATAGCAAATGTTTTTTGGAGGTATGTAATATCCATATTTCACGGTATCATTTCAGAAAAGGGTGAGCTGAGTTTTGCGTAAGTGCTGCTTTCTAAAGCAATTATGATTTGTGGACATAAGCTTTTTGGTCTCTAGTAAATTTGTTATAACTGAAATGAGAATACGCTCAAAAATTCTGCAGCGAAGTAATATTATGGATATTGGTCTGCAATTTTGTGGGACCGTTCTTTTACCCTTCTTATATACGGGAGTCACGTGCACTTTTTTTCAGTCACTTGGGACTTGCGCTGTGTGAAATATTCACAACAATTGCAAGCGGAATCAGGGGCCATTGCCATAAAACCAAATTGGGATGACATCTAGCTCTGGTGAATTATTTGTTTTCATCTCTCTCTGTTATTTCTCTACACCAAGGATACCTGTTAGTATGTTGTCCTTATAGGAGTCTGTGCTGTGGTCAAAGGTATGTTTGCGTGATTCTCATGCATGAATGATTTCTGAAATGCAGAATTTAAAACTTTAGTTTTTGTTTTGCTACCTTCTACTGCCACAACAGACTGGTTAACGAATAACTAGGTGGAAGCCTTAGATTCACTTCATGATTTTACTCAGAACCAGAATTTTCTCGAGTTCTCGGACAGATCTTTCACTGAGGTAGGACAGTGGTAGGTGTTGTATGCTTCAGGCACAGATCTCTTTACAGTAACATAGATCTCTAATGATCTTTTCCTGTTGTCATTTGCATGTTCTCTTTTGAACCAAGTGTGCAACAGCCTTTGCTTCCTTGGCATTTTGTGATTTTTCTTGGTAAACCATGGTGAGTCTTCTCCGTCGTTAATCCACTTACTAGGCACACAATTTATGATCTGTTTAAACTTTGCCCATAATTCCTTACACTTCTCATATTGTTCATTGCTCAAGTAATCCGTAGCTCATGGTCTAGTGGCTAGCGTTGCTGCCTCTGGATCACGGGGTCCTGGGTTCGATTCCCAGCCGGATTGGGAATTTTCTCTGCCTGGGGACTGGGTCGGTGTGTTGTCCTCATCATATATCATCATTTGTGACAATGGCTAGATTGGGCTGTGTGGAAAAAATGGTCTGTATGTAAAAAATGGTCTGTGTGGAAAAAATGGTCTGTGTGGAAAAAATGGCCTGTGTGGAAAAAATGGCCTGTGTGGAAAAAATGGACTAAACACTCTCCTAGTCTTCTTGACTGGTTTATTAACTTTTGTAACCATATTTGCTCTGATGATGTCATGACAACTAATCACTGTCCCTACACTGATACTATCCATAAGGTCCAGCATGTTTGTAGCTGCAAGGTTTAAAGTATTTCCATTGTGTGTGGGCTGGTAAACTAGCTGCTCATGACAGTTTTTGGAAAACATGTTCAGAAATACTTTATAAGGCAGTTTGTCTGTACCCTCGTGCATTGAATCCATAGAAGTCCCATTCTATGCTCAGCAGGCTGTGTCCAACTAGTACTGCATAATCTGGGTTTTTATCTGCTACGGGCTGTAGACTCTTTGATTGACCAGAGAACTGTCACGGCGGAATCAGGTGGCTGGTAAAAACATCCAACAATTAACTTGATTTCACCTAGATCTGTTACACGCAACCAGCTAACTTCGCTGTTGCACTCAATTTCGACCTCAATAGAGACAATATTTTTGTCAACTGCAATGAACACTGCTCATAAGGCATCTAATATGTCTTTCTGATATATGTTCCATCACTTGCTAAGTATCTTGGAGCCTTCTGTGAGGGTTGTACCAAAAGTACAGTTCCCATATTTTTTACAAACAGAAAACATTGTTTATTGTTATTAATTTATACACCATTGAAAAGCTTACACTTTTGTCTGTTTTTCGACATAGTCACCATTTTTTTCGACACTCTTTTGAAGCCAGTACTCAAGCTTTTGTATTCCTAAATTTAAGTAGTCTCACCCCAACGCATTGAGGAAGTTCGTAAACCTCTGCTCGGACTTCATCGCTCTTGAAGCATTTGCCACCTAAGTGCTACTTTAGCTTGGGGAAGAGGTTATAATCTCTGGGGGCTATTTCCGGGCTGTACGGGGGATGGGGCAGAACAGTTCACCCAAATTTCTTCAAAAGCTCCTGTTTGACGAGCGACGTGGGGTAGAGCGTTGTCGTGAAGAAGCACTACTCCTCCATCAGTCATCCTCTCCGGCAATTCTGTATTGCTAACCAGAGTTTGGTCAATGTTTCAAATATCTGTCTGGGTTTACTGTCGTCCCAGGTTGCATGAAATCGATGAGGAGTGCCCCCTCTCAATCCCAAAACACAGTCGCCATAACGTTTCCTGCCGAATGCGTTTGTTTGAATTTATTTGGTGACGGTGAACCGGAGTGACACCACTAATGAGGTTGTTGTTTATTTTTGGGGGTGTAATGAAACATCCACGTTTCATCTCTCGTGATGATCGTCGAACAACTTCTCCTTGTTGCCTTCCCCCCCCCCCCTCCCCCCCCCACCCCCCCCCCCTCCCCCTCTCACATTGTTGAAAAAACTTGCAAGCACAGTCAAGCTGTTACTCCGTGTGTCCATCAGTCAGCATCTGGGTGACCCAGTGAGCGCACACCTTGCGATAACCCAAAGTTTCTGTTAAAATTCTTTCAGTTGTGCTATGGGAAGCTTCAGGAATGGGCAACACGTTCACGGACAATGACCCTCTGATCTTTGAGCAACTCGCTGCTGATTTTCTGGATAATCTCATCCAAAACCGGTGGTCTTCCACTCTGTCCTTCATCGTGAACTTTGGTGCAGCCCTCAGCAAAAGCCCTGCACCATTTGCTGACATGCTGAACGGACATGCACTCTTCACCATAAACCTCAGTCATTTGCCGATGAATCTCCATGGCGATCAGCACTTCCATCTCTGTCAAGCCAACACTGAGCAAAGTAGCAAATCATGGAGAGGCAGGCTCAATGGTGGGGGAACCACACCCACAAGGCTGTAGCTCATTGGGAACCTTACTTTTGGTACAACCCTGTTACCTTGGTTTTTCAGTGGGTTGTCAGTTCCAAATGAGGCTAATTGCTAACTGATAACTATGTTCTTCAGAAATTGATACTGTTTCCTTAATATCAGACAAGACCAGTGCTGCATGGTGGAAAAGTAAGCATCTTAAAAAATGTTGCAAGAGACATTATTCTGTTGCTGATGTCGGTAAGCTCCCCATTTTGGTACCATCATAGTCTTTATTGGTTATTGTGTCCCAAAGTCCTAATAATTCAAAATTTTGTGTGATTTATTTATCAGTGCTTTTTAGATGTCTCCCAAAATCCTCCGACACACTTTCTCGATATTGTTACAGGAATTTATATTAAAAAATGGGCATAAACATTAGATCCAATGTTTAGAATATCAGCCTAAATGTTGACCTTCAGAAAAATACCTATTCAGTATCTGATTATTAGCAATAAAATTCTTATTTTCCCGTATATTAAGGTGATGTTGCATCCAGTGACTGGAAATATGCTTGACACGAAGACTTAAATGCAAAATCTCAAAGGGCTCCATCAGTCTCAAGAGTTCATACAGTCATGTGCTGACAGATGCAGCAAGAATTCTGTTGACGAATCCCTCTGTTAATACAAAGTGTAGTGTTCCATAGTGACTGCTGCTGAGTGTCTAAACTTAGTTTCTCTTAATTAGAGTAATAGAATTGGTGAGCTTCTATGGCCTTGGAAGAACTGTCAGCTTCAGCCTCTCATGACAGTGATGCTCACTAAACCCCATGTTGAGTGAGGGACAGTTGAAAACGATTAAAGTTTGTCTTTTGTCACATGTATTCCTTTACTTCCCTGTTCACTTCCCATTTTGCTCTCTTCCCTTACTTCTCTCTTCACTTTTCGTACACCTGCACTTCCAAATGAAATATTAGTGACACTAGATGGGTTGCAACATGTGAGGTAGAAGAGTTGCCACAGTCATCTCTCAGGTTTTATCAGCAAGGTTCATTAGTATTGTATTTGCAGGTGTACAGCTGAGTAGTTGTTTCCATTTTTGCATAATATTTTGACAGCTGATCCAACCATCCCCTTAAGAGCTGTGAGGTTCGCTTTTGTGTGTACTCACTGTCCGGACTCCAATCCGACTGGCTGGAGTCCAGGAAGTAAGTACACATAACAGCACAATCTGAAGCAGAATGGGCATAAACATTAACTAAAAGTAACACTAGAACTGCCAGAACACAGGACAAGCCTATCTGCGATACTTCATGTGTGGTTAGTGTGAGTTAGTTGTAGCGTTAGCCTGCTGTGCAGAGGGTTTTGGATTTGAAACCCCCTGACAACACATTTTTAAAATGTATTATGCGTGAAGTGTTTTGGCAATCTACTTTCACTTTGTTTCTTTGAAAGTAATGAACCTATAGTGTACATTTGTGGTTTCATAGAATATATCAGAGCTGAAAAATAAAGAAACAGTTGCAATAATAATAATAATAATAATAAGTACATAACACTCTCTCTCTCTCTCTCTCTCTCTCTCTCTCTCTCTCTCTCTCTCTCTCTCTCTTGCACACACGCATTCATTCACTCATGACAGCCTCCACAGTTGCAAATATCTAAAACGGTGAAGAAAGTGGATTCAACAAGGAGATGTCTGTGGGTGGCACTTTTCCAACTAGAGGTTTCTAAAGATATTGTAGAGGTTGTACTGTCTGTTCACGCAACAGTCCATGAGTACACAATTATTCCATTGCTTTCACAGGTGAGCAAACTTGCTCCAAAGCTGTTTGTGGTCCTTCAAGAACCTTGTTTTTGAGGTACTTGTACACATCAATCCATGTTACCAGCACCAAACTTAATAGTCCACTCTCACTCCTCTGGTAAATGACCCAAGAAATGTTGAGGACATTTCTACAAGAAGCGGTAGTGCAACAAATCGAAACACATTGACTTTTGAACATTATGTACTACTTTTTAATCTTATTATTTTGTTTATTATTATTATTATTATTATTATTAATGTTATTGCAATTGCTTCTTTGTTTGTCTGTTCAGATTGTTTATTCTGTGAAACTGCAAATGTACTTTGTAGGTTTACTACTTTCAAAGAAATAAAGCAAAATTAGACTGCCAAAATACTTTCATGCATAATACGTTAAAAAAAACCTTGTTGGGGGGGGGGGGGGGGGGGGGGGGGGATTCAAAACCAAGACCCTTCGCATGACAGTCTAATGCTCTATCAACTCACCCACACTAGCCACACGTATAAAGGAATCACAGATATGCTTTTCCTGTGCTCTGGTAGTTCTGGTGTCGCTATTAATTAACGTTTATGCCTGTTCTGCTGGACAACAGCACATAGCTCAAACTGAATCATAGTTTTGTTTGATACCTTGTTGACAAAACATTTGTTACAGCTCTGAGTCTCTGACATCTGGAGGTTTGGGTGTCAGCTGCACACCTGTATGTAAACAATGTGGTATTGGCACTTTTATGCCATGTTCCATACAATTCTGAGTGGTAATCATGAATTATCAAAATGCATTTTCTTAGACTATCAGTACAATGTTTAGCATTTGATGTGTTCAATTTTCTTATAACTTATTATTTTCTCAGCAGTTCTGTTAATGAGACACTTTCAAGATTTCAGCCGTGTGATCAAGAGTTTATCAGTTGTTTTGAATGGCCTCTTGTGGATGCTTTACTTCATATAGGTTTGTGATGATTTAAGGGTGTACCTCTAGTTTTCTGAAAGAGTCATCTCCAGTAAGTCAGATACACACTTACCATGTTTGCTTAATGTGTCTGGAAGCTGTCATGGAGAGAAACTCCCCCACAGATGTTGATTGGTTTAGCTTTAATTGAATTACTTTATCTGGTGAAATTTTGATTTTTGCATACTAGCACCGAACTTCATAAAATTTGTGGTAAATTTTTTTCTCTAAATATTGACTTAAGAATTGTACAGCATGTTACTACAGCTCACATAAAACTGAGTAGCAGTATTGATCAGTTTTACACTGAGGTGACAAAAGTCGTGGTATACAACCTAATAATGTGTCTGTCTCCTTTGGTGCAGCAACTCGATGTGGCATGGTCTCAAGTAATTGGAAGTCCCCTGCAGAGATATTGGACCATGCTGCCTCTGTAGCCATCCAAAACTGCAAAAGCGTTGCCGGTGCACGATTTTGTTCATGAACTGACCTCTTGAATATTTCTAGTAATTGTTTGAGAGATTCATGTCAGGCGATCTGGGTGGCAAAATCATTCGCTCGAATAGTCCCGAATGTTCTTCAAACAGATCACAATCAATCATGGCTTGGTGACATGGCGCCTTGTCGCCCATAAAAATTCCATCTTAGTTTGTGAATCTGAAGTCCACGAATGGCTCAAAGTAGGCGAACATAACCATTTCCAATCAATGATCGGTTCATTTGGACCAGAGAACCCACTCCATTCCATGTAAACACAGCTCACACCATTATGGAGCGACCACCAGCTTGGACGATGCCTTGTGACAACCGGTGTCCATAGCTTCATGGGGTCTACACCACACTTGAATCCTACCATCAGTTCTTACCAACCGAAATCGAGACTAATCTGACAAGGCCATCGTTTTCAAGTCATCTGGGATGCAATCAATGTGGTCACGACCCTGGGAGAGGTACTTTGGGCCATGTTGTCTTGTTACCAAAGGCACTCGTGTCAGTTGTCTGCTGCCATAGCCCATAAACACCTAAGTTTGCTGCACTGTCCTAACAGATAAGTTCGTCATATGTCCCACATTAATTTCTGTGGTTCTTTCACACAGTATTGCGTGTCAGTTAGCACTGACAACTCTACATAAATACTGCTGCTCTCTGTCGTTAAGTGAAGGCCATCAGCCGCTGCAGTGACCGTGGTCAGAGATAATGCTGGAAATTTGGTATTCTCGACACTCTCTTGACACTGTGGATCTTGGAATATTGAATTCACAAATAATTTCCGAAATGGAGTGTCCTATGTGTTTAGCTTCAACTCTCAACAACCATTTCGTGTTCGAAATGTGTTAATTCCGTTGTGAGGCTACAATGATGTTGGAAAATTTTTCTCATGTGTCATCTAGGTACAAATGACAGCTCCACCAATGTACTGCCCTTTTATACCTTGTGTACACAATGCTACCACTCTCTGTATATTTGCGTATCGCTGTCCCATGATTTTTGTCACCTTAGAGTAAATTCAGTTTTCTCTGGTCGACTAATGAAGTAAATCACTGTGACGTAAATTAGTCCTTCCTAATATATTTGGGGACATTTCTTTTATTGTATTAATTATATTACTATAAAATATTGTAGTAAATTTGTGAGTGCACAATTGGTCTTTTTTTATTGCAGTACAATGTCATATTGAGAAGTATGTAGACAGCATTTGAAATAATAATTCTGTCATTGATTATTTTCCCTCTTTCTGTTGGTTTCTAGCCTTGTTTGCCGTACCTAAGAATTACAAGCTAGTTGCTGCACCCTTGTTTGAGTTATATGACAATGCACAGGGGTATGGACCAATTATATCGTCTTTACCACAAGCTTTGTGCAGGTGAGTACTGCTGTTACATTGTAGCCTTTACTTGATCAGAGTTATCAGGATGACACTATTGAGTGCAACTAGCATTTTCTTCCTTTGCTGTGCTGTTTACCAATAATGATTATGCCTTGTTAGAATTTTCTCAAATTTCCATAATTTTGTTTTGAAAGAAAAGTAGTGTCATGCAAAAACATGCTGCCCCCTACACACACACACACACACACACACACACACACACACACACACACACACACACACGTACAAGTCTTGCTGCAGAAATTTTTCTTTTTTGTGTGGACTATCATTTGCGTTATCGGTGGGTTAATCAGTCATTTACATAAATGGCTGATGCTATTGTTCGCGTCTTGTAAGAAGGCAGACCAATTATCAGCAGTTGTGCGCATCCCCCCTCCACTAGCCACAGGCAGCCAATAATATTCATTCTCTTTCCGAGTGGCTAGCGGAGAGTTACAGCTAGAGAGTGAGAATCTTGCTCCTACATGCTGCACTGTTGCCGTACTTCACGACAACCGTATTATTCATTCAACTGTCCCCCCCCCCCCAGGTGTATAGCTGTGAATGTGTATCCGTAAATGTTTAAGTGTGATCAAAAAGAAAGCCAGGTGACGGCAAAAAATGTGAAGTGAAGTACTTCACAATCTGGCGAGGGGGATTATTTACCGCATTTATAACTTTTCAAACATGAATTTGAAAGCAGGTCTTCTACTGTCGATATTTGAAAACACAAGAACGGGCTCCAGAACAATGTGGTGTTGGCAAGAGAGCTGTAGGAACTGTAGAAAAAGTTGGTTTTGTGTCGCCTGGAAAGCATTGAAATCACATGGAACCTGTAACATAAATGGATAGTTTTAACAATGATGTTTTAAAGTGCTCCATGTGAACAATGTGTGTCAGACATAACAAAAACTTGTTATAGCTATGCAATGGTAAGCACTTCATCAATGTAAAGAATATTAAAAGAAAGATGATGATTCCATTTATGTTAAGAAGAGAATTTTTAGTTCAAAGAGGTGGCATAAGTGCAGCACGAACTATATCTCATATAAAGATTAACGACCCAAGAGGAGGGGATGGTTCAACAGTGTATTACCTTGATGAATCATGGGTCAGTTAGAATCATTCTAGGTAGATCTGCTGGTGGCAGTTTTAAAGTTCTCATAAGAATAGGTTCTCGGATAATTATTCTGCATTCTGACTCTTCTTCTGGTTTTGTTTCTGAGAATGAACTTCTACTTACATGTAAGAGAAACAGCAATGACTACCATTCGGAAATGGACGCTGTCAATTTCATAAGGTGATTCACAATTCTTGTCACACCTTGCTTCAAACTCGGTCATTGCCAGGTATAATTCAACTGTTACAGAGAAAACACCAGAAAAGCAGGTATTTGTCCACGGCTTAAAGGTAAAAATATTAATCACAGTGTAATCCAGACTCGCGCCGATGTCCTGACCTTGTTAATTTATACAAGTCATGTGACAGAACATACAAACCTTGCGCATTAATGGGGGTCAGATAATTTTGTGTTTACCCGTGTATCGCTGTCAGTGTAGCTCCATTGAATTAATTTAGGCAAATGGTTTTAATGCTATGTGGGAGAAAGAAACAGAACATTCAAGATAACACATACTGAACACTGCTTGTGCATGAGGCAACAGACAATATCCCAACTGTAGCATGGGCACAGTCTGTGCAGCATGCTGAAAAGCTTCAGAAAGAACAACTTGACAGGGAAGTGATGATGGATATAAGCCATGAACCTATCATCGTAAATTTACAATCAGATTGTTCAGAAACAGACTCGAATAGAAGTGACAATGGTATTACAATTAGACTTTGGAACAAAGTAGTAATATTTTGAAGTTTTAAAGACTCGTTGTTTAAAAAATGTGTTTGGGAACATATCAGTTGCATACATAATAATGAGAACTTCCTAGCGTTTTTGATTAGCACTTCGTATCTTTTTAATTATGCAGATTTTGTTGTGTATTAAATTTTTCTTACAAGTTCAAATCACAATAAATGATACATATTTGCAAGCAGTTTCAATGACCTTGTCTTTCGACAATTCTCGTTTTGAGAGAGATTGTACTTCACATCTTCACAAAGCTGTGTCAGCTGTTTGCCTCCCGACGTCACTCAGAGTAAATCTGTGGAGCAGTGGACGGAATATCATCAGAACGTCAATTAATATTTCTCTTATGATGATTGATTGAAATTGGTTTTAATATTTTTCACCTCATAGACATAAATGTATAATAGAGTGTACCATAGGCAAACGAGCCATTCCTGTTGTCCACAGCAGCACAGTTTGGCGATATGGACTTTGTTTGCCCGCTCTGCTTCCTTTCCACTTCGCCTTTATGCGCGGAAGCGCCTTCCTAGGTGGCGCGCGTTTTAGTGTAATAACAGAGCCCTTTAATAATATTTTTTGTTTAAGTTTTCCACAAAATCACTTCAGCTTTGTTAGCAGTTTAACTTGTCAGTGCTGAGTTTTATTATGTTGCCAGAATGAGGGCATTTGCCCACAAAAGACAAAAGTCCTTTGAGTCTTGGTCCAGCGCATAGTTTTGATCTGCCAGCAAGTTTCATATCAGTGTACATTCCGCTGCAAAGTGAAAAATTTTATTTTGGGAACTTCCCCCAGTGTGTGGCAAAGTCTTGTCCCCACAATAGCCTTTTTTCCAGGAGTGCTAGTTATGCAAGTTTCACAGGAAAACTCCTCTGGCATTTGAAAGGTAGGAGATGAGGCACTGGCCGAACTAAAAACTAAGAGGATGGGTCATGAGTTGTGCTTGGGTAGCTCAGTCAGTAAAACATTTGTTCGTGAAAGGCAAAGGTCCCAAGTTCGAGTTTTGGTCCAGCTCACAGTTTTAATCTGCCATGAAGTTTCATATCAATGCACACTCCACAGCAAAGTGAAAATATCATTCTGCCAGTCGACCAATCGTTTTGAATTTGAAACGGGCGCACAAATCTCGTTATAGTCTACACCTTCTACTTGACTAAATCGCTTTGTGACTAAGCAAGCTTTAAAAATCTGGTCTTCTCACCAACTTTCTTCTTTCTAAATACTCATCTATTCTTTACAAGAATTACACCAGATGGTAGCTCAACCAGTTTCCCAATATCATGATTTTTTTCAGGAAGTTAATTTCTTCATTCGTTGCAACCATCTGTTCTGCTGCCTTATTAGAATTAACTGATTCATGATATGATAATGGTTGATCACTGTTCTTTTCTTGCACAATGTGTTTTTGTACTATTTCATGATAAACAACCTCGTTTGAATGAAGTGTCATTGGATGATATTTGCTTAAACTCATTTTCTCTTTTGTTGCACTCATCCTTGGCCTGCATCTATTTCATTAAATATCAGAATGTTCCACAAATTCCTGGTTACCTTCAGTATCTTCCAAATTTTCCTCCTGATCTGAGAAATCATAAAATTTCCCTTCAGTGTTAGAATCTTCTCTTTCATGTCATATTTCATCTCCAATACTTGGAAATGATAATGCTCCTTCATTGCACATACAATAGAAATTTGTCCTGTTTATTATTTTCAGTTGAGCATTTGCCATTCAAGAATTGTTTGAAAATACTTTTCTTGGATTCCACAGGCTATTTTGTTTCTGGCATCCAGGCCCTGTACCCACGGTCATATAGTGTGTTATAGAGTGCATCAGCTGGCCGCGGTGGTCTAGCGGTTCTAGGCGCTCAGTCAGGAACCGCGCGACTGCTACGGTCGCAGGTTCGAATCCTGCCTCGGGCATGGATGTGTGTGATGTCCTTAGGTTAGTTAGGTTTACGTAGTTCTAAGTTCTAGGGGACTTATGACCGCAGATGTTGAGTCCCATAGTGCTCAGAGCCATTTGAACCATTTTATAGAGTGCATCAAATAATTAAGCCTTTTTCTGCCCTTTCGTATAATTTCGAACGACGTTTTTGTTTGTGTAGGTGACTGAAAACTTCACATCCTATCACAAGTAAATGTCTCACACTAGACTTTCTACCTGTCCACAATTCCTGAGGCATTTTTTTGTTGTTGTGGTTATTTGTAACGCGATTCCTTATCTTTGCGGCAGTGTACATCATCTCGCCCCAAAAACACCTTGGCAAATTCCTAGCTATTGTGACCTTACCATATCATTAACGTTCTGTTGAGCATTCAGCTATACTGTTTTTCTGTGGTGTGTAGTTTAGTTATTTCGTGTCATATTCATTCAGATTCACAGAACTGTGTGAACAGAATTCTAGGCCCTTGTTCACGTGAATTTTGTTTACAGTTTGTTTTTTCATTTGACTCCTCCATTTCTTGAATTCTTCTAATACTTCATCCTTATTTTTTAAGAAATTCACAAATATGTATTGGCCTGCGTCATCAACAATACTCGTTGAATATTTCATGCCTCCAAAACTGGGAATGTCAGTATGTCCCATGAGATCACTATTAACAACTTCTAAACAGGTTGTTCGTTCCTTCATACCTTGTTTTAAGAAATGGTCTTCGTGTTGATTTACGTGCCAAACAGCCACCACATGGGTTTATTTTACCGTTTTCACACTGTAATTCCAAGACTGCTTCCTTCATTATCGTGTTGTTTGCTGTACACTTGCAGACATGTATCATTTGACAATGCCCTAAGTCTAGCGACTTTGTGTTACATTTGTTATTTCTCAGTACGTTTATTGATCTGTCAACTGCACATGGTTTTGTATTTATGTAACATAAATGACCTTCCTGCTGATTTTTAACAAGCAGTCTTCCAGAGATATTGTCCTCTTGCAACCTTCATTATCAGAAATAATCTTTCTATTATTGTTAGCTATGAGTTTTTTAGCCAGAACTTCGTTGTTAATTATCTTTGCTTCTGTTTTTATGCCATCAACTAATGTCGTGACCTCAGCTAAAATATTTTCATCAACAGCTGAAAAATAATTTTCATTTGGAGCCATGTGATGAATTGACCAGGAATCCACTATCCAGTTATCACCATTCAATGTAACTGTGCCACAGGCAGCACTCATACTAACAGCACCTATATTCTTTTGTTCCTTTTTAAATTTCCCCCTTTCAGGACAGTTTCTGAATACGTAACGGACTTTGTGACAGTTGTAACAAACGAAACTACCTTTTTATGTTGCTTCTTTATTCGTTTCTTCCTGTCCTTTGTAAAATTCCTTAAGTGGAGTTTTTTGGTACTGTTAATTACCAACATTAACGTTCAGGGATGTTGCAGAATGTTTATCTTCATTATATTTGGGATGTGTAGCATCTTTTCACGTGCACACTTAATTGTTGCACTCTTAAAATCATTATCTGGCAAATAGCACAAAGCTGTAATTAGTACATCCCACTTGTTTGGAAGTACACACAGAACAGTCGTTGATAAATCTCCCTCTTCAGTTTTGTTGCTAATGTTCACTAGGCCTGCTACAGTTTTGTTTATTAGCCCTAGATAAATTTCCACAGATTCATAGTTCTTCATTTTTAGTGAATATAGCTTCCATCTCAGTTGCACAGTGTGAAGTTAGATATCCCTTAGGTCATATAATTTTGAAGTTCTTCACATACTGTTTTTTTATTTGACAACTTTCGTATACAAGTATGTATTTGCTGCTGTTCACATATGGAAAGTACAACTTTTGCTAGCGCCTTGTCATTGTGTGTTCTGGCTCTCAAGGATCAGTTATAGTCCTTAAATGGTAATCTATTATAATCATTTTCATCTGATACAATCAGGAGGCGTTATTCTCTCCACATAGTTTCTCAGTCGTTTGTTCTCTGTCATCTCTGTATATTTCACTACTGTATTCGTTTTACTCTTGTTTTCTTTTGTGAGAGATCACAAATACTGGTCGTTATCAGTTAACTTTTTCCAAATGCGTCGCACAAAAATAGTCAGCTGGTATCAATAAATATTTCACCTTCACTGCACAAGAGTTTTAAAATGGATATTTGACCCACAGTTTCTATTTCTTTCTAAACATGACTGTGCACATACTCATTGTTGTAGTGGGATAAAACTCTCTTCTCACACACATTATATTTATTAAGTGAAAAACTACATACACCATCAAATCACTAACAGAGAAACCCTATAACAACACTTTGATAGTCTTTTTAAATAACCTATAAGATAATCCAGTAACATCATAGAAATGAAAAGAATGTAATATCCAGTAACATCACAGAAATGAAAAGAATGTAATAAATAAAGGAGCTCTTCTCCACCTGTTTATCTCGTAACAAGTAGCACTAGAAGTATTAGAAACAGTATTACTTTTATAGAGTAACATTGCATAGCCAGAGAATAAAAACATAAGAGATAAAGTGCTCACATTAAATAAGTAAAAATTGTCTTGTAAAGCCAACATTAAAACCTCGAGTATAGCAAGCCACTAGAACTGACATCAGACTGAAAGATTTATCACTGGATTTCACTGCTATGTAGAAACTCCGTAATGTGCTCGCCACCTATGGGTCACGAATAGCAGAGAACAGCACAAATTAAGAAAATAGTTCCATTATTAAAAGCAAATAGTTAGAACAAGAGACCAAGCTCAGTAACAGAAGTATAAAAATGTGATAAATGAAATACATGGGAAAATGCTGTAAAACGAAACAGCAGCTGTACACACCATCTGCCCAGTGCAGGCAGCATTAAAGTGCTTAAAATGAACAGAATTAATGCAGTAGGAATAACAGCTATGAAATTTTTATTTTGCAGTTGTTGCTGTGGGCTGAGAATAAAACCATCATTGACATACATTTGCTTATGAATTGCCAGCCTATAACCTTCCTTTTCTGTATGAAGGGTAACTTGCTACACTCCCTTCAGTTTGTACCCTTTCTGCCTTGTAAATGCTCTTTATACCTGATGCTGATGACAGATCTTCTAGTGTGCCCTATTCAATAAATTGGCCAAGTGTTGGAGGTGATTTTTTTAAACCACTGAATTACACAGAGAAGTGATCAAATATTTCAGTGTGTGGATTAGATTTTTCTACCAACTGTTATCTGTGGAAAAGGCAACTTCGCATCCACATCTTCTTTGTAGCAGGTGACAAATTCTGTAGGAAATGGTCCCTAAGTACAGTTTCGTGTGTGTGTGTGTGTGTGTGTGTGTGTGTGTGTTTTATTAGCAATATTGCCCAAAGTAATGACTCTGCTGTTAGTTTTTGCTGTAAAAATGTCATCAATTAAGGAAAGTTCATAAACATTATTATCTGCTGCAGTTTTTATGAAAGTGATATCAACTTAAAAGTTTTTTTGGGTGATAAAGGCAGTGATATAGCCTGATGAATGGCTGAATGGAAAAGCTTTTCATGAGGTTGGGGATGTACTGAGCTGGAGGGCAAAATTTGGTCTGTACTATTTTCTTTTTGAAATATACCAACAGTTTGTAATAATTCTAGTGCTGTTTATTGTTTGTGATATAGTTGTTATCCAATGGTGGTTTAAAATTTTTTTATAGGTAACTGTAATTTATCTGAAGATATCCTTGTATAGTATGTTAACTGGGGGCCTAGAAACGACGGAGAGGCTCCGTCCGTGCCGCTGTTGCAGTGGTCCACAACCCCACAACTACCGCAGTCCACTTCACCCCTCCGTCGCCCCACACTGAACCACTCTTTCAGGGTTATTGTGCGGTTTGGCCCCTGGTGGACATCTCACACCAGACGAGTGTAATCCCCACGTTTGTGTGGTAGAGAAATGGTGGTGTACACGTACGTGGAGAACTTCTTTGTGCAGCGATTGCCGACGTAGTGTAGCTGAGGCGGAACCACTCCGCATTCCCCAAGGCAGATGGAAAGCAGCCTAAAAACCATCCACAGACTGGCCTGCTCATTGGATCTCGGCACAAGTTCGCCAGGCGGATTCGTGCCGGGGACCAGGCGCTCCTTCCCTATCTGGAAAGCCGGGCATTAGACCACACGGCTAACTGGGTGGGCGAAGGTACCCTTAGTTGACACCGAAGCCAATTCAATGCAATAAAATTTGTGTAACCAGTTGTCTTATTTTACCCTTCATTAAAACGGTCTAAATCCTTTTATCCAGTCTCTACAGTTAAGCCTTCATATTCCCCTAGACGAGTAAACTTCACATGGGTGTTGGGTGGGGGGATTGACAAAACACACACACACACACACGTGTTTAAAATTTCGGTCCAAAATACGCCTGCCGTCCCCTGTACCTACTTGTTACAGTTTGCTGGTTTGGGAGATCCAGACCACCTAAGCCTATGTATGGTCTCCACTCATCTCTCTTTTTCATTTCCACTGCTGCTCTCTATTTGGCTCGCACTGCTAACTAACTTCATCCATCTATTTCTCTTTTACTGCCACTCTCTATCACTGACCATCACTATCTCCTCTCTGTGTGGTTCCCACTGGTATTCTCTTCATCCAGCTCTTCTCTCTCTTCTTTCTCTTTCATTGCCTCTTTCTCACTCCCACCATCACTGCCTCCTTGCTTTTGCCACTAGCTCTGATCTACTCTCTTTCAACACAAAAATGTGGGAGGTTTGCATGCCAAAATTTTAGTGATAAAGGCGGAATTAGTTTTGAGGCAGCTGGTTCCAACTTTTGTCTGTCTTCTAAAGAGGGACTTAATTGCCTTTCTTGTGCTCTGACAGGAGCATTTTTCAGCTAGTGATCTTCTTTTCCCTGCTAAAGCAGGGTGTGATACTTCCATAAAATGAATTCCATAGATCAGTAAAGTTTTTACAAGTTTTTGATTCAGTTTGACACATTTACGTATTGGATACATATAAACAACAAATAAAACAATCAAAAGTCCAGGTTCGAAGATCAACAGTACTATGACAAGGATGGATTGCTACTCGCTGTAAAGATAAAATGTTGAATTGCAGTCACGCAGAATGAACAAACTGTTACACATTTAGCATTTGGCCAAATACTTCCTTCAGAAAGGACAAGATAAACCCACACATTTACACAAGCAGGCATGCCTCACACAACATGACCGCTATCTCTGGCCACTTTGGAAGCAAGCAACAATCTGTGGTGGGGTGGAAGGGAGGAGGGATAGCAGGCTACGAATGAAGGAGAGGAGTCAATGCTTCCTAACAGAGCTTGCAAGGATGAGGAAAAGGCCATGAGGTGCAGCATTGAGTGAGTGGTTGTGGGGATGGAAGGGGGGGGGGGATGAGGAGTGAAATAAGAGAGGAGTAAGGAGGGGGAAAAAGACAGGTGGGTGCATTTGCAGAGAGCAGTGCACAAGGAGAGTGAGGGGCATTTATTTGGGAGGGGGGGTGATTGGCCATTGGGAGGGGGGGGGGGCAGAAACTGTTGGGTGGAGGGTGTGGAGACAGTAGGTTACTGTAGGTTGAGGCTGGGATGATAGTGGGAGCAGAGAATGTGTTGTAAGGAGAACTCACATCTTTAAAGTTCAGAAAACCTGGTGGTGGAGGGGAAGATCAAGATGGCCCGGGTTGTGAAGCAGCCATTGAAATCAAGCCTGAATGTTCAGCAGCGTGTTGTGCCACAGAAAGGTTCTCTTTGACTTGGTCACAGTATGGCAGTGGCCATTCATTGTGGTGGATAGTTGGTTGGTAGTCATACCAGTATATAAGGCTGTGCAATGGTTGCAGCAGAGCTGTTATGTAAAATGGCTGCTTTCACAAGTGACCCAGTCTTTGAAGGTGCGTGTAAGTCTGTGACATGACTGGAATAGGAAGTGCCGGGTGGGTGGATTGGGTAGTTCTTGCACTTGGGTCTTTCACAGAAATGTGGCAAGGGGTTGGAATTGGGATTGGCATAGGGATGGACTATGGTGCTGTGTTGGTGACAGAACAACACTTATGGAGGGGTGGGAAGGACCTCGGGAAGGGTGCCTCTCATTTCAGGACATGATTACGTAATCAAAGCCTAGACAAAGGATGTGGGTCAGTTGTTCCAGTCCAAGGTGGTACTGGTTGACAAAGGGGGTGCTTCTTTGTAGTGGACAAGTGTTTGGTGTGGTGGGAGGATTTGGGGTATGTGGGGATATGGCATGGGAAATATGTTTGTGGACAAGGTCTTGGGGTAGTGCCATTCGCTGTGTCCAAATTTGAGCAATAAAAACAAAAGATTTTAAGAGTGATACTACTAATGTGTGGTGTAACGTGACAACACCACCACAAAACAGATGCTTCCACTAGTTTGAAATGAGGGTAGGGCTCTCATCCACTGCTGGTTCATTTTACACTAATTTATGTAAAAATGAACAAAAAAACTTTAGGCTGCACCTGCATACCAAGAAATGTGTTTGATTTCAAAGTACAAATGAATTTTGCGTACAGAATAATTTTTTGTAAGGTGCTTATGCTGCCCGGTGGCACCATCAAATAATTTCCAAGTCTGTATAAATGTGGAGTGCCCATTATACAGAGACAGTGCATCATAAAGTTTTGTTGGTGGAAAATGCTGGTGACCGCAGAACCCTTGCAATGTGTTCACTACATTAGTTATAAGTACATTGAAGCGTCAGGCCACGTATCGCATACATATTTTTTGTGCATAAGTACACTAAGTTCAAAGCTCTGGATCCCACTAACAAATAATAAAATTGAGAAAAATTTCAAGGCTTCCCAAGAACATCATCTGAAGATCTCATATGATTTGCCATGAATAGAAATTATAGAAGTATTCATCGTTACAACTGGTACTTTTTGTACCCAAAAATCATGGTTTTTTGGATGTATCTTGATAATGGATACTGACTTTTGAAAGTGGGGAAAATGGTGTTCCTAATAAATGTGTGAAGAATACACAGGTAAAATTTGCGCCATTTGCTATTGTTAGTTTATTGTGGCCCATTGTGCATAAAAAGGCTAAAAAATGTTTTTGCGGGTTTCTTGGGAACTGCCAATGAACAAATGATGCTTTTATAATCTGTCAAAGACACACACCACACCTAATGCTAAAGAATAAACTGATTTGCTCCATTTGCCTAGACTGGAGGACGTGTGAAATATTTAAATTTTGATCCCACACTGTACAATAGCTACAGTGTGGGCATTCTTCCTATCCGTACACAATTGGTCACTAGGCGAAGGGCTATCCAAAACGCTTTACTCCTTATCTTTATGATCAGTAGAACCCGAGATTTGAAACCCTAAAACATAGTATTTTTGTGCTTGGCTTTTTGGAACGTATTGGCATTGTGCACTGTTGTGCACAGTCCGATTACTGAGGGACATGGTCATCGATGCTTGTAAATGTAACCTCTAATGTGAGTGCAGTTTTTGTCAGTGTCTTTCATATTGTGTAGCTGTTATCTGATGGTTTAGATTTAAGAAACATTCATTTAGTTTTCAAATTATTTGTTATAGAATGGGTCATGCACATATTAATGCTGTTTGTACTCTCTCTTCATTGCAGACTTTACTCTACAGTAGTTACCTTGGAAGCGACTTTCTTTCCTCCTCTATTTTTAAGCTGTCTGAATTAAAAATAAAGAAACTTTCATTTTGCAACTTTTTTCCACAGGTTCAATTTCATATACATGTGAATTACCTTCACACTGGTATTAATGCTGTTGAAGATTTTTTACCATTGGAATTAAAATGGGGTCTCAGTCAGCTCCACGCAGCAGCAGAAGTGTATAAAGACAAAATAATCTGTGCTGTGTAGCTTTTCAGGTACAAAATTGTGAAAGTGGTGACAGTGGACAAGTGTTTGGTAAACATTAAATAAAGCAGTTTTACTGTGTTGCTTTCATCAGTGATAAAAGTAATTTATAGTGCTGCAGTTGGACTCGAGTGTAAAAATAACTGAAACTTATAATAGTCTGTGCACTTTCCCTTCTATGATACATAGTTTTACATTTATAGTGTGAATGGCTGTACCAAGAAAATATTTTAAGGCTCTTGAGATTGTCATTACTGTGACATTCAGATGACAAATCATGTATATTCCACCTTCCTTAAAAACTATATCTTTATTGTATTGTGTCTCTTGTATATGTGAAGTGATGAACTTGTGAGAAAGGAGGTTTTTTACACTCATTCAATAAAAGCTATTAAGTTAGAATCCGTAGGCAGAATTATTAACCCTAGATGACCGTCAGTGTGAAAAATGGCTGAATGAAGAAAGTGTTACGAAATTTATAGAAATTGATTAATGGTGAATCAGTCATTTGTCATATGAGATTGTATGATGTCAAGGTATTCTTTCTGTGCTAAGGCCCAAGTTGACAGAAAATAGTCAGTGTTGTGTTCCATTATGTGACGCTATTGTAAGTTATAAACATTGGGCTGATTCAGCAGTACTGCAAACTTTCATTTCATACACCTTTGGTGTGTCATGTTCCTATTTATGCGGAAAATAAATGTGATTTATAAGAAAAACTGCCTGATAATTTTTAGGGAGTAAAATTTAATATTTTGTAGAACCTATAATAAAAGTTAAAACTCTGAACGTCACAAGCTGAAGAATAATCTGCAGTTTTCAGCAGCTTTTAATCCTTGATAACCTAACCAACATTTACAGTCGTAATTCACGAGAGGAGTGTATTATTAAGCTTCCTCTCTTCATTGTGTTTTCTTTTAATTTTGTACAGTGTTTCTCTTTGCTCTCCACTATTGTCTCTCTCAAATAAATCAAACTGTGGAAAATACAGGGTGACAGAACAACAGTATTATGAAAAGGATAGACAGCTACTCACCTCATAAAGGTATTGAGTCACAGACAGGTCACCTGGTTTAGATTCATTAATGATATTTTTATGATCTGGGCTGAGAATGAGGACAGCCTATCAACATTCCTCCAGAACCTCAACCCCTTCTTGACTTGGTCCTTCACAACCCAACAAGCCACCTTTCTCATTGTAAACTTCCATCTCAAAGACGGCTACCTCTGTCCATATCAGACCTACCAATCACCACCACCACCTCCACTTCGGCAGTTGCTACACACTCCACACCGAGAACTCCTTTCCATACAGCCTAGCTGATTGTGTCCTTTACATCTGTAGTGACTAGCAGTTCCTCTCCAAATATACCTTGGGTCTCACTGAGGTCTTCACAGACCAACATTACCCTCCCAACCTTATACAGAAATCTGTAGTGACTAGTAGTCCCTCTCCAAATATACTGTGGGTCTCACTGAGGTCTTCACAGGCCAAAATTACCTTCCCAAACTTGTACAGAAACATATCTTCCATGTGTTCTCTCTCCATTCTCCTTCCACATTCACATCAACAAAGGCGCTCTCCCGTGGTGACTCAGTACCACCCAGTCAGAGCCGGAGCAACTGAATCATATTTTCCAGCAAGGTTTCGAATACTACTGCCACCCATCAAGCCTGCACAATATGTATGTCCATCCTACTCCACCTTGCTTCCAAACTCGCGGCTCGTATCTGTGTATTAGACCTTGATGCAAGACCTGTTCCAGACATCCCACCACCACCACCTAGTCACAGGCATCACCAATCCCATTAAAGACAGGGCTACTGGTAGAAACAGTCAAGAGACCTACAAACTGCTGCAACCACTGTGATGCTTTTTACATGGACATGACCACACCAACACACTTTCTGTCAACATGAATGGCTACTGACAAACTGAGCCAAGTGTCAGCTAGACCATCCAGTTGCTGAACATGCTGTCTAACATAACTTCAACTACTGCTTTACAGCGTGCACCATCTGGATCCTTCTTCCTAATAACAGCTTTCCTGAATTGTTGGGGTACGAACTCTCCCTTCAAAATGTTCCTGTAGTCCCCCTGGCCTCAACCTATGCTAGTCCGTGTCCTTCACCCACTTATCCCCTTCCCTGCTCCCACTCCAGCATTACACAGCATTGTATTCTGTTAACACATCTGCTAGTCTTTTTTTCTGTTCTCTCTCTCCACTCCTCACCCCTACTCACTTTCAAACTTCCCTGCTGCCCTAGCAGCCCTACTTTTTCCCCACCACATCCTTGCCTGCTTCCACAAGCAGCACTACTCTTTCCCACTGCTACCCTGCCATCCCTCCGTCCCCCAACCCACCCCAGCCTCCTCCTTACCCCCACCACCCGTATTGCTATTACCATCAGTCGCAGTTGCTCACGCCCCAGCCTTGGTGGCCAGAGACAGTGGTCGTGTGTGTGAATGTGTGTATGTTTCTACTTGAGAAGAAGGCCTGTTGGTCAAAAGCTTAAATGTGTAATAGTCTTTTTATTGTTCCTGTCTGTGACTCAACCTCTCCTGTATATGATCGTTGGAGTCTCTCCTTTTTGTGATGTTGACTCAAACAAATGTTTCAGATGTCTTGGGTGTGTGTGCTGCTGCAACTGGGTTTGACTTCTACACCTACTAGAAACAAAAATTAGGAAGTGAATCACCTGTCTGCCTCCAGTTGATTTTCTCTCTCTCTCTCTCTCTCTCTCTCTCTCACACACACACACACTAATTGTAGAAATATTAATAGTTTTCAAGCTACTGTTGTCTTTTAGGTTAAGCACCTATCTTACACAGTGGCTGGCACTTACCTGTGCCTATGGTAGAACTCTGATAGTGGGCTGTGGTTTACATTGTCTGCATAATAGTGTGTGAGAGAGAATTTTCTTAATTTATCTTGGAAGCTAGTAAAATAGGGGTGGAGGGGGGGGGGGGGAAGTATTGGGTGTTGTAGAATTATTAATTTGTGAATGTTTTTTAAGTCTCTAATGAAATTTAGTATTGCCATAAATGCTGACACTGTACTAACTTATTGACAGTCGCATAAAGAGAAGCAGAACATATCTAAACCTACTATCCTGTAACCAATAAATCTGTTTTATTAAAAAAAAGAAACAGGTTTTGATACCTGGATCAGTAATTAATAAATTTATAACACGCTGTTATTCTGAGCCCGTCATGACTTCATCAAAGTGAAAATAAATTATCAAAATATTTGGGAATATCAAAAAATATCTGATATTAAATAACGTTTCACCTATGTATCTAATGTGAAGAAACAATGTTACCCTGAAATTACAGAGGTCAGCTGTTTGAAATTCTGTCACTCTCTGCTCAAGCAGATCTACTCAGTGACTCTGGCTCTTTGAAATGGCATGAAGATTCCACTTGCAGATAAATTGTTCCATGACCAGCACTAGAAATAATTGTAAGTGGAGATTATTAATATCATCTTAGGTAGTACTGATCAAGGACATTAAGTTATTGATATCTAGCTTTGGTTTGTTCCCTGCTGTAATATTCCCAGCAAGAAAATAAAACACACAGTGCAACACCAATCAGCAATTTATTTTTAAATCATACTATATCTTAAAGCAGTTGCCATATGTAAGTAATAGATCATTCCCCAGCAATCAAATTAAGTAAAGAGGCTAAACTAAAATAGCTCATAAACATAGATGCTGACAAAGCCACAATATTCAGAGAATTTACAAAATGAAAAGTGAGACGTAATTTATCAAAGACACAAAGTAGGTGGGAAACTTAATTATTTCCTAGAAATATCCTTGGTACACTATGCTTCCAGTTTCCTGCATGATAGTTACGGCAATTGGAGGGAAGGTTGGCCAGTACTGGGATCACAATACTTTTGTCGCAGGAGGAGAGATGTTTATTTAATGGGGAGTGCTAGTTCAAATCGAGGCTTTGTGACATTGCAAGAACAGAACTTACGGAGTGAAAGGCAGTCGTGCATGCTTTGACAGTTCACAGAGGTTGCCAGACATTAAGGAGTGCAAGTAGGCTGATGGCTGGACAATGATGTGGAGGTTTCTCGAGGCCTGGGCATGCTTGCGTGCCTGAAGGGTGGAGATGACTCAGTTGCAACTAAGGCAAATGAAATGAAAAATGAGTATTATATTTTCAATGAAACTACATTGTAGACCCTACAAATGTGATACTGCAAAACCAAGTACATCAGAAAAATTGCTGCAATGGGACGACTTCGTTAAAATTTCAAGCACAATTCTAAGATAAACATTAACAGAGTTACAGTTATCTAATTATGATGGATTACAAAATTAATAACAATTGAACCACTAGAGTGATCTGATAATTTCAAGTGTCAATCGGAAAGCTATGTCAGTAAACACCACAAGAAGCAACTTTTGAGTCCTTTTGTATATATGAAAAGGATACTCTTCACATAGAGGTAAAACTGAGTGGCAGGCAGGCACATTGATAAGATGCAAGACTGCTGGACATAATTAGATATTGGTAATCCGCCCACACACCCAGTCATCTCTGGGTGCTGCATACATTCCCCATTTCTCTTCTCCCCTTTGACACTCCATCCCCCCTCCCATCTCACAGCTTCTTGATGCTGCACCTTGCAGTCCTCTCACTGTTCTTCCCCTACCACGCTCCTGCACACTGTCGCAGGCAGCACCGGCCTCTTCCCTCACGTCTACCACACCCCAACAAAGATCACAGCATACCTCAGATGCATTCTCTCTCAGGCCCTAATGCCTGGAGATGACAGACTGTGTGTGCGACTAACAGCTGTTCACTGCAGTGCACGGCTGTACCATAGGGTTAAGTCACGTGCATTCAGTAGTGTGTGACATCACAGAAAATATTTGAGGGCAAGCTGTAAAATGTGTGGGATCTTTTGCCAGTTTGTAGTTATTGTGCTTTGGTTGGTCATTGATATGGAGTCTAGCAACAGAGCTGTGTTGTCGAGCAGCCACATTTCCTATTACTTATATTATTTTACTGTGTTGTGGGTTATTGGTGTTACACAATTTGACAAACTTGAACTTTGGTTATGTGCTTGCTGCGTGTTTTCATAGTCGTTATTCAGGATAAGGAACTTAAATTTACGACATGATTGATAGAGAGGAAACTGCAGTGGCTATTTGAAGCATTATTAGACTCGAAATGAAAGAAAAACTAAAAGGCAATTGTTACTCAACTCACTGGTGACAGTAGCAGTGGTGAAAAATGTAAATCTTTGGTGTGCCCTAATGGTAAGTGAAAATTTGGACAAAAGACTGACCACTGAAAGCATAAACATTAGACTTTGACATGCATTTCATACTCAACTAGCAGATTTAAGATTTACTAAACCAATCAGGTCACTGAAAATGTCAGCTTTTCTGGTTATTTTCACATTTCAACTAAAGTACCAAAATCTTCTCAAGTGGTAGTGCTCTGCTCTCTAAGAGCTCTTTTTTAAGGTATATTTCCTGAGAGATCAAAGTATGAGATACTAACACATATTTATAAAAGTGGAGATAAGCAAATGGCTTTTAATTACAGACCCATCTCCATGATCTTGTTCTTTCAAATTTAACTAACTTTTTTGAGAGTGGCTTATAATGCAGCAATGAACCACCTTTATGACAGTAACACTGTAACACAAGCTCAGACTTACATAGAGATTGTAGTAATGCTTCATAGAACAGTATTTTATTCTTCCGAGAACTTTTCAGGGTTTAATGTTAATAAAATTGTTTCACTTTAACAAGAACTGCATAGATTGCACATTTGTTATCGTCTCAGAGGTGACTTATTTTGCTTCGCATTTGTTCTTAAAACGTATGAATTACCACCACTATTCTTTTGTACGTTGTTAAGAATGGTTTTCTCAGAATAGCTGTTGTAAGAATGTTGTTATATTTGTTCTGAGATAAGAATTAACATTTTAATTTAAGGGGTGTCATTAATTTGTAGCTTTTGTATTCTGTAGTCAACTGTGTCACTTGGACTAAATATTTTCATTGGATTCAAAATGTGTTTTAGCAGACACTGTAATTTAGTTAAGAAGCTATTTGGTTTTTGTGAACAAATCATCTTTGATAATTTGCCACAGGAGTACCAATTTAAAATTGTTCATTAAATTTGCTACCTATTAGATAAGTGTATTCTGAAATACAGCCGGCCAGAGTGACCGAGCAGTTCTAGGCGCTTCAGTCTGGAACCGCGCGACAGCTACGGTCGCAGGTTCGAATCCTGCCTCGGGCACGGATGTCTGTGATGTCCTTACGTTAGTTAGGTTTAAGTAGTTCTATGTTGTAGGGGACTGACGACCTCAGATGTTAAGTCCCATAGTGCTCAGAGCCATTTGAACCATCTGAAATACAAAGCTCGATTACTGTTCCATGAGGTAAGTTTTTCACACACATCAAGCTGGCTCAGCTACTGGCTAACTTCATAGCACCTATTAGTGATCTTCCAGAGGTAAGCTAAACTGATTTTATTCACACAGCAGGTAAAATTATAACGTATACTGCTCGTTCTGGTGCAAACTGATTATTTCCTCGCCTCTTTTCTTTGCCACGCCAGAAATAATATCACTAAGTCTCTCTTCAGAGAAACCCCTAAACGATCTCTCACAAACTTGATATAGATACAATCAGCAACATCAAAAAAATACCATGTTAAAATCTGAGATCTTAATCTGACAAAGACTCATATTGCATAAATTTAAACAAGTGAAAAAAGAATTAGCTACCAGAAGTAGAAACCCATATCACATACTTGGCGAGACTCCATTGTGCAAAGTTAATTATGCATTCAGGTGGACAGTAAACTGAGGTTGCACCAGCACAGTTCCACTTTCTTTGCTCCCACAAATCTCTCTCATTGCACGGACCTCAAGACAGGTTTGGTACTTAGCAGTTACTTCACTTATTTCCTGATGGTATTTGGGGTTAATAGTGTGAGTGAATTTAAGATGAGCTGTGTATGACAACCTATCAGAATGTTTGGACTCTAGGATGTTCATTTGACTTCATTGTGATTTTGATATTAAACAGATTTTTATTTTGCCAGTATATAGAAAGTTGATAGCTTTGCGTAAAGTTACATAATTGATTTGTTTAAAACATTAGATAGCAGCAGCTGAGTAGTTTAAGAGGCGGAATAGTGGCTTTTTCAAATAATTGTTGTTATCCTATTATAAGTACTTATATACAAAACAAGAAGTGAGATCCATGGTGATCAATGTTAGAAGCTTAGCATTATTGTAGTCATAAAATGTTGTTAGCATTGCAGCAGTAACCCCTTAAGTCAGCATTTTTAGTGGGTGTGCAGGTGAGGTGGTGACACTTCTGGTGTAGGAGACGGAGCTCAGGAACTGGTGTGGATGGCTATCATACGCCCTGTGGCATCAGTGAAGCAGCAGTATCTGGAATGACATTTGTTTACTGCATAAAGTGTATGGTTATGCAGGGTGAGTCAGTATTGTCTGATGGTCTTTGAATTTATAATACATAGTGACATTTTAATTTATTGCAACTTATTTTATTTCAAAAGATACGCATTGAATAACAATTAATATCTTGTATGTTAATTTTGACAAATTAATGTTTTGTGAAAGATGATATCCTGTGGCCCTCTTTTCCGGCACACTCATCGACCCTCTGCACTAAGTTTGTCATCATTCTACCAAACATGTTACGGGTTATAGTATGAATCTCTCGCTCAGTGGTATCCTTTAATTGCAATGTAGTATGTTGCTTACTGATGTACACTTCGTTTGCGAGGAAGCCACACAAGAAAACGTCGCATAGAATAAGGTCTAGAGAGTGTGGCAGCCAGTCAACATCTCCTCTATTGGAAATCACTTACCCAGAAAATAACTCCTTGCTTCAGACATTCATACATTGGAAGTATGAGCTGTCACACCACCTTGCTAAAACCAAAATTTTGAAGATTTATACCGTGGTGACAAAGCTTCAGGATGAGAAATTCATGCAACATGCTCAGCAAGTTCACAGTGTCCCATTTTCTTCGAAGAAATAGGCCCCTGTGACACCAAATTTCTCTAATCTAGCCCACACTGTAACCCTGTCACAATGCAGTAGGCACTGGTGCAGTTGCTGAGGTTTGTTTGGAGACCGATAACAACAGCTTTGTTTATTAACGCTACTGTTTAAATGAAAATGAGCCTCGTCTGACATTAAGATCTTAATTCCAGATTCTTCCTCCAACACGTTTCATTACTTCGGCAAAACATCTTCTCGCATAAACTTGAGGCTTCAACTCCTGATCAATTGTAGTTTTGTACAGATTAAAATTTAGACAGTGTAAAATGTGGCAAACAGATGAATTTGATAACCCAAGAGACTGTCCTGTTGGCCAGTAGATTGATGGGGGCTCTGTTGTATTTCATGATGCACGACATCAAAGTTTCTTTATACTGGTTACTGGTTTTTTCTTCAATGCAGAACCTGTCTCATGAAAATTTTGTAACCCATGGCAGAATGGTATTGTGGGTTGGAATTGCACCATTATGTGGAATGTTAAATTGGAGACATAACTTCCTCTGAACGGTGGTCATAGATTCTGCATTTTTAAAGAACATCTTTATGACAAATGCACAAAGTCGTGCAGTCCATTTCTCCATTGTAACTAAACTACTGGTGGAAGTGAAAACGACGAGTCCATGCACGCCCCTCCATTACTCAAACTGATCAGTCACTACTCGAGTCAAAAAGTCGGGTAATGCTGACGCACCCTGTAAGTGTCTTTAGAGCAGCAGTAGATGACTGGCTGGAGAAGGATACATGCCATGAAAGAGTGCTGATGCCCTGTCAGCGATTCAAGACGTAACGTCCATAGTAGGGTGCCACAGCTGCGTGCTGTGCTGGTGGCGATGGCAAGTAAGGAAGGCGCTGCTTGCTCAGACATCTGAATGTCACAGACAGCAGGTGTGAAGGTGGAAAACATCATCTTCAATCACGGTGGTGGCAGGCAGCCTGCAGTGGCCAAGTGCCATGACAACCAACTGGCTGTTGTGTCAGAGGTGAATCTTCCGTCAGCAGCAGCCAGTACATCATGATTTGCCAGTCAAGTTATTCTGTAACAAGCAAAGCTGTCATTCTACTGCAATCAGAGATAAAGACGACTTGATCGTGCACTGAAACTGAGACTTCAGAAGTGGTTGTATGTAAAGTGGGACATAAAGTCTTCATGGCCGATGATGCCTCAATATCTGGATGTATCACCGGACTTGCCCCACCGTTGTAATCGGTCAACAGGATATGTGGTTGCTTGAAGAACAACACTTTAGAATTCAGTGGCTGGTTGTGGACTGCACCTCCTACTACTAATTTGATGAGGAGCTGTAGCATCGACAGTATGATTACTCTTTGAAGTGTCCATGCTGTTATGCCACCTGAGGGAAAAGGACTTCCATCATTCATCCCTCCAGAAAAGTGTACCTACACAATAATACAAATGAATTATTTTCACGAATGGCATGCTAACTCTAAAGCCCGGTCCACACACAATGATCTGTCTGCGCAGACATCGGCACAGATGTCTGTACATGCAAAAGATCGCTGCAAATGTGGTGTGTTCACATGACACAAACCCCAATCTACTACTCGCCCGCCATCTGTCGGTGTAGAAAAGAAATACCAGTGGCAAGCGGCTACGCTCTCCGTAAACGTCAAAAATTTAATTCAGTTATTTTGAAATATAGAAATGGAGGAAGTTTTGTTGTGGTCTGTGTTCGCAACTTGTGTTGCAAAAAACATTCAGACCAACCGCAGGAAACAGAGAAAGCGGTAAAAATGGTGTAGACAGTGGCTGCTAAAGCGAAAGCAGTTTTCTCAAGTAAATTTACTGCAATAGTTGCAGGGCGAACCTAACGACTGTCGAAATTATTTGCGGATGGATGTCGAAACTTATAATTATCTCTTAAAGCTTGTAACCCCTCATATTATGAGAAAAAAATACTTCATGAGAATGGCAATTTCTCCTCATGAACGGCTGGCAGTAACGTTAAGATTTCTAGCAACAGGAAGGAGCTACAAGGATTTGGAATTTTCAACTGCAATATCAAAACAAGCGTTGAGTGAAATAATACCCAACACATGTTAAGCTATTTACGCTGTCCTGTAGGATGAGTTCATGAAGGCAAGTCAAGTAAATTAAGTCTGCCAAGTTACAGATAATATTTTTGATGTTGTAGACGTGTTTGAAACACAGTAGGCCTATATTATTAGAGATTATATACCTACATGACCAATGAGCTATGGTTTACTTTGTTTCTGAGTAGGCATTTTCAGTTCGCTACTGTGTAGAAGCAACCTGTTACAAACTTTTGTTACAGGATGCAAAACTCCACTCTGAATTCTAGACAGAGTTCGCAACGAATTTTTTTATTACTGTTTCTCTGTTTGCCGAGGCGTCAACTGCCGGCAATTTTTCAATTACAGCATTGTATGCTGCTGTCTTTTTCTCTCTGTCACTATATTCTTTACTTTTAATCTTCCACAAACATGGGTGGTTTATATATATTTCAATGAATTCACTTACAAACTCTAGAGAACACTGACGAGTATCAGCCATTTTAATGCTCTGTGCGCACAAATACAAACACTAGACTGAGCAAACAGCTGTTTCGTGCCAGATTTGCGGCGATCTGCTGTCCACACGCTCCAACTTGTCTGTGCAGATGTGGTTTGAACCCACAGATTTGAGAGGTTTCGCTCAAACCTCCAACTCCAACTTCCAGGTTTGCACACACCTCAGGTTGGTGCAAAACTCCTGTACACACGCAACGATCTGTCTGCGCAGATGTGATGTGCGCAGACAGATCGTTGCGTGTGGACGGGCCTTAACCCTTAGTACACATGTAATAGTACAAAATAATAATAAAAAATTAAGAAATATACACTGCAATAATATGTAATTATGTACAACTTGTTCTGTGACATCAGTGCATAGAGTGCCTTGCACTCAGCACAAGCGCTTGGTGGCATATTCCTCCTAACCTTCTTTAGTTTACTGTTCTGCGGTGACATTGGTACCGTATTTTGTGGTAAGGCATCAACTGCACCAGTGAATGATTTACTCTTCTAATACGAACAACAGAAGTTTAAGTTAGTAACTGGATTTTAAAATTAACCTTGCAGCTCATTTCTTTAACTTGATACGTGTTTTGTTAGAAATTTCTTCTTTTTCCCTTTCAGTGTATAAGAATTATTAACAAACGCCCACTGGCTGACTCTTAAATGTGGAATCTGACTCTCACGCTGTCCCATACATTCTTGCATTTCTAAAGCTTCCTTATTTGCTCGCCTGACTATGTGCCAAACTTTATGTATCCTTTTCACAAACTCTCTTGCTGACTCAATATCGGAAAGAAACTTAGGTTGTAACACTTTCAAAGGCGATGTCATTTTCTTTCTGTAGACCACCTCACAATGTAAGTGATGAGTACTAGTATGGAGCTTGGAGTTTACATGCTGACCACAAATTGGAGATTTGTCCTCCAATCTCTGTGTTGGCTGTTAACATAAATCGTCATCTTCGAAACCACCCTTTAAACATGTTCCGTTCGCCTTTTTCCTCGCAGATGGAATGACTTGTCTGTAACTTGCAGACACAAAGTACATGGTACAGGTGTTTCATCAGATCAGACAAGAAATTCATATCTTGATCAGTCAGTAAAGTTTCTAGTACACAAACTGAAGAATTCAGTTATTCACTAATGCGAAGGAAACCGTAGGAGCCTGCTAGTTAGGAATTGCTGTCATACATATAAATTGTGAAAAATAATAAGTGACTGTTAACATTTATTTATTATTAGCTGGGATTCTGTTAAACGGACCTAAAATATCGAGCCCTATTACTTGAAAAGGCTTGGATTACTCTGGCAACTTTTGAAGAGGAATGCTTTCATGGCTAAGACCAGCCATGGTATGCAGTTTTGTGCATGCTGATCCACATCACATTTTCTCGTCAGCCGCCAGTCTATTTCAGTTACCCTTCCGTCCGTCACTCTTTGACCACCGTGACCTGACAACACTTGGGTCATATGCCTTTAGTGATACTATGTTCCTCAGCAACAATGGAACCTCTATGCTCTGTCTGCATTTTGTTGATATGTATAGTAAACCCTCATGCATTATGAACTGTGGCTGTGACCCAAATTCCTGACAGTCTATGTCAGCTGATTGTGCGCTCTGCCAGTAACTCTCACTTTCCCCAAGTGCCGGTAGCAATGCTACCTTGCAGCTCAAGAGTATCCTCATATGTGTGTTTTTTCCTCAGGTTTCTTTGTAGTCACACACATTCAACTTAAGAGCCTGCCTAGCCAACCAGCTATTTCAGTGAGGCATGATCTGCTACAACTTTGAACTTCTGCCCATATAGGTAACATTGAAAGTGCCTGATTCCATAGATCACTGCTAAAATTTCCTTCTGGTGTTAGAGTAATTGCATTCCGCTCTGTTCTGCATGATTCTGGGTGTTGAAGGTACTGGTCTATAAGAGCAGAGAATCTCTCACTGGGAGTGTAGTAACCAGCCACATCGTAGGTGGTTGGGTTTGTGGACTTCAGGAAGGATGTAGAAGGTAGAAGTGTGGGAGTGGTAGGATTGAGCAGAGCGGTTCTTTCTGCGGATGTAAGGTTAGTTTGCTTGTTGAGTGTTATGGGGAATGATGGTGAGGCAAGCAGAAAAGAGAAATATGACTTGACTCCCGAATGTGGTCCTTATGGCAGTTGCGGAAAACACCATCTCACCTCTCTCATGCTCCAGGTAGTAAGAGAAGAAATCGGTATGTTATAGCAGCCAGAAATGTCAGAACAAGTAAGCAAGAGAGAGTGGCCAGAAATGTTGACCCCATACATCGGAACATAACAGAGAATGTCGGGGAAGAGGTATATTGATATTTACACCAGTCTCAACCTGCAGCTGAATGTGCCAGGAAAAATGGACGTGGCGAACTCAGACTTATGCTGCAGTCATCAAACGACAACTCTGCATCCGACCAGCACAGGTACAACCAATTCCTCTGCCAGATATAAATGCCCCACACAAGAACAGACATTTGGAAGACAGAGGAAAACACACTATTCTGTTTCCAGTGTGGACACTTGGGCATACATGCTACTGCAAAGAAAGAAGACAATTATTTGAAGATCATTACACCACAAGAGATCAACCTTTAGAGCAGTCCTATTTGTGCTAGTTGACTGCAGATGATTATAGTCAAACTGTGGGACAAAGCCCATCATATTACCCTGGACAAGATCACCCCCCCCCCCCCCCCCCAACCACACACAAAAAAAAGAAAGAAAAAATAGCCTTTGAATTCAGGAAAACTAAGGAAGGTGAACAACCTGAAGAGATGTCACAGATGAAAATTCTCCATGAACAACAGTAACCATGATTTCAGGAAATCTCATAGACAATATTTTTGGTAATGTCAAATGCTTATCACTGCACACACAGGAAGACTATGTTCTTTCACATGAAAGCATTTGTCGTGAAGATCATGGACGGAAAATACTACCACCCAAGAACAACACACATTGCGTAAGTAACTATCACAGCCTTTCAAATTTTTTGTTTTAGCAGAATGTAGTCATAATATTGTTCTTGGACAGGATTCTTGCAAGTATCACAAGCAGTCATAGATTATGGAAGATCAGAGCTCCAGACTGATGAAGCTATACCACCAAGCACACATAGCAAAGATTGCTCTGGATGGTCATTTGCTGCTGAAGATTTTGTTATCCAGCTATTATCAATGAGATTAGTGCCAGTCAGCAATCTAGAGGCTCAGTTAAACTATGGAGCTTTGATTGACCGCTAAAACCTGCTCAGGCTCACAAAAGAAATCTAGATGTCAGCAGCAATCATAAACAAAACTTACCGAGCGGGGTGGCGCAGTGGTTAGACACTGGACTCGCATTCGGGAGGACGACGGTTCAGTCCCGTGTCCGGCCATCCTGATTTAGGTTTTCCGTGATTTCCCTAAATCACTCCAGGCAAATGCCGGGATGGTTCCTCTGAAAGGGCACGGCCGACGTCCTTCCCAATCCTTCCCTAATCCGATGAGACCGATGACCACGCTGTCTGGTCTCCTTCCCCAAACCAACCAACCAATAAACAAAACTTGTGGTCAAATAGAACTTTGGATTACTAATTGTCACAAGCATTTGTAGAGATATGTGCATAGGAGCAGCTATATCAGCCCAGGAAGGGCAAGCTTAATTACATTGATGAAGATAATGCTCCACTATCATTAGAGGCAATGCAGGGGAGAGGGAGCTACTATTGAACTGCTGGATCTGGCCTGACTGAGGATTGTTAGCCATTCGTCGGCAATTTTCAGATGCTTTTTAAAATCCGTTTTAGAGAAAAAGACAGATGAAGTTACAAATTTTAAAACACAGTATCAACACAGGGAGTCATCCACCAATTGGCCAGCACTCATGTAGGAAATTGCCACTGAACGACATATAATTTAGGATAAAGAGGAGTAGATACTGTAGGATGACATCGCTGATCTTCCAGAGACTCCTTGGTCCTCTCCTGTAGTCCTTGTAAAGGAGGAGGAGGATGGCACATGGCATTTCTGCATTGGCACACTATGACTGAACAAAATTACAAAGAATGATGTCTATCCATTACCGTGCATTTATGGTACCTTAGGCTGCTTGAAAGAAGCAAAGTAATTCTCAACTACGGACATGCAGACAGGCTACTGGCCAATCAACATTGATAAGCCTGAACAGAAAAAGACTACTTTCATAACTCTTGATGTTCTCTGTGTGTAAACCTGTGCCTTTTGGGCTATGAAATGCTCCAGTCACTTCAAACATATGACTGGCAACCTGCTTTGGCACCTTAAATGGATGACATGCAATTTTAAAAGAAATTTGAAAAACAGACTGACAACCTTGCTGTATTGTATTCAGACCGCAGGCCTCAGCCTGAATTTAAAAAAGTGCCTCTTCACTACTCAGGAAATAAAAATCTTGGGTCATCTAGTTAACGGCCATGGAGTCCATCCCTCTTCAGAGAAAATAAGAGCAATCACAGAGTTTCTGACTGCTCGGTACATTTGAGGTGTGATAAATTTTCTAAGAATGTGCTTGTACTACTGGCAATTTATCAAGGACTTCCATACCAAGGCATGTTCCTCGCAAGAAGTACTGCAGGGAGATGTAAATTTTTTATGGAATGAGACACAAGAATGATCTTTCCCTGTTCTTAAGGAGTTGCTAACATCATCTCTTGCCCTAACAGAGTCTAACGATACTGTTGAGACAGAAGTTCATACTGTTGCTAGTGATTCTAGGACAGGTATAGTTCTAGTGCCTCCAGAGTACTCTCCAGGTCTGAAACGAACTACTCTACAACTGGGAAGCAGTGCTTTGCAGTTCTTTGGGCGATCAAGTTCCGGTTGTATTTATTTGGCAAACTGGTCACCATTGTGATGGACCACCATTCTGTACACTGGCATTCCTGAAGTAGGTCAACTGGATAGATAAGTGCAAGTTTCATCAGTATGACATGAGAATGGCATACTGAGAATGGCATACAAAAATACAGAAACGCCAACTCCCTTCCAAGGAATCTTTAGGCAGGAGACAGCAGTATCAACAAAATTTCAGTCATCGCTGCATTTAATGACGTTACTACTGAGCAGAGGGGAGATCTAGCATTGCTGAAAACAGACGCCTTGAAGGAGAAAGTACTGACCAAAGGAGGATTCCAATTAATAAATGGAAGATGCTATAAAAGAAACTACTATCCAACAGGGAGAAAATCATGGATTGCCCCAGCTCATCTATAACCAGCTAACCTGAACTTTTTCCAAAACACTCCCAACATCTGGGATTCTTGAAGACTCAAGATAAAATCATACGTAGGTGTCACTAGTCAGAGCTAAATCAATCTGTTACACTATATGTGAGCCACTTTAAGGAGTAGCAGTGACAGAAACATGTGCCATAATTACCTTCAAGCATCTGCTGCCAATCCCATCTGCAGCAGCACCATTCCATCAAACTTGGGTAGAACTCCTGGTGAGCAACAAATGGGAATGATTGATAATAAATAATCTGCACTGACTACCTCACACTGTCACTGAAGCATATTTTGAAGCACAGAGCACCCACCTCCGATTGTGGAAAAGTTTTGCAGTCGAGACTAGTATCAGAGGTAGTTTCACATTATGACATCACCCACAGGATGACTACTGCCTACCATCCACAGATGAACGACCTCTCAGAATGCTTTAGTAAGACATTGACAGATATTATCTTGATGTAGATTGATGTCAAATAGATTGGGATACAATGTTGCCCATCATGGCATTCACATGTAACACAGTGAAGCAAGACACTGTAAGTTCTACAGCATTCTCCGTGTTCGGCAGTCACGAGGCCGAAATAACAATAAATACACTGACCCAGCTTCAGCTGGATGGTACATCACAGGATGACTATTTGAAACACCTTGTCACCAGGACCAAAGAAGGAAGACAGCTGGACCACATATGGTCCCTGGATGCTCAGGAGAATGACTGAGTGCAGAGTGCATTATAACATTGAGCACCAACGAATAAAATACCACCTAGGATTGAGTTTGGATTTTTACACCTTGATGGAAAGGAGGACTATCACAAAAGTTACTAAAGCACTACTTTGGCCCATACTGTATCCTTTGTCATTTCTCAGATGGCACATATGAAGTTGAGGTTACGACCCTTCATCAAGAAGACAAAGTGCAGACGTGTCATCTATGCCCTATGTCCTCTGTATGAAGCCCTGCTCTAGTTCTGTGATTCAGATGGGGGCTTATTGTTCAAGGAAACTGAAGACTCGCTCAACAACTGGGCTATTTATGATGCTCATCATAGTGAAGGAGATGTACACAGCCAGGACATGAGGAGATACCAGCATTGCCAAAAAAAGGACCACGGACCCATTTCTGTTCTGTGGAATTTTATCAAATATGAAAATGAAATCTGGAGAAGAGGTTTAACCCGCACAAATATGTGTAACTTATGTACCAGCTTCTTATGAAATTCAGGAAACATTACATAGCACACTTTTCTACATCTTTATAGTTACTTGAAATACTGCAAGAAAGATTTAGTTCACTAAGAACAGAGGAAGGGCTGCAGGTGTACGAGGGTTGGAACTTAAATAGTGGCAACTATTTATTCACAACCGATACAAAAGAGTTACACATTTGCATCTGTTACTGTCCCTCAAAGTAGTCACCAGTGTTGTGTAGAACCTGTTGCCAGCATTGTGGAAGGTGTAGTATACAGTTAACAGAGCCTGTTCTGTTGATGGAGCGGTCTATTGCCTGTCAAATCACAGGAACAGTTCTGAAGCGAATGCCGCGAAGTGGTTCTTTCATCTTTGGAATCAAATCAGTCACAAGGACTTAAGTCTGGGGAGTATGGTGGATGGTACAGTACTTGCCAGTCCCATTGACCAACAGAGCAGCCACAGCTTGCACTGTATGCACCCGCGCATTGTCATGCAAAATGGTGGGTGGGTTACGCAGAAACTGTTGCTGCTTCTTTCGCAAAGCTGGTCGCAGGTGGTGCTCCAAAAATGAACATTAATACTGTGCATTGACAGTACCAAGAGCAGCATTGTGAGGCTGTGGGGAAAGGGGAGGGGGAGCAGAAAAGAAGAGGAGCAGGGAATGGAAAAGATTGGTGGGTGCATTGACAAGAGGCAGCACCCAAAGAGGGTGAGGGGTCATGAATAGGGAGGAGGTTGTAGGACAGAGGGAGCGGAAACTGTTGGATGGAGGGTGTAATTACATTAGATTTCTGTAGATTGAGCCAGTATAATCTCAGGAAAGTAGAATGTTTTGTAAGGATAACTCCCATCTCTGCAGTTCAGAAAAGTTGATGGTGGAAGGGAGGATCTGGATAACTTGGTTTGAAAAGCAGCCATTAAAATCAAGCACATTATATTCAGCTTAATGTTGTGCTATAGGATCATCTACTTTGCTCTTGGTCACAGGTGTCTTATCCCTGTGGAAGACCCAGGTGCAAGACCTGTCCAATCCATCTGCCCAGCACTTCCTATTCCAGTGATGTCACAGGCTTATCCTACCCCATCAGAGGCCGAGATGCGTGTGAAAGCAGCCATTTCATGTACCAGCTCTGCTCAGATCATTGCACTGCCTTGTATATTGGTATGTTTACGAACCAGCTATCCGCCAGAATGAACGGCCACTGCCAAACTGTGGTCAAAAACAAAGTAAACCATCCTGTGGCACAACAAGTAGCTGAGCATAACATGCTTGACTTCAGTGCCTAATTCACAGCCCAGGCCACCTTGATTCTTACCTCCACCACCAGCTTTTCTGAACTTTGCAAATGGGAGTTACGCTTACAACACCTTTTCCTTTCCCAAAATTATCCCTGTCTCTTTGTACAGTGCCTTACTGTTCCCACACCCTTCACCGAAAAGTATCCACTCCCTCTGTCCTTTCACCTTTCCCTCTCCATGTCCCCTAACCCTCACTGTGTGCTACCCTCCGCCGTCACACCGACACGTATTTCCCCTACCCTGCTCCTCTTCTTTTCCTCTCCCCATTCCTTCCAACCCCCTCCCAATCCCCCCCCCCTCCCTTCCTTCCCCAAAGCCTCCTGATGATGCACATGGCAGTCTTTGAGTGACTGTCTAGACTCCCAATCTTTGCCTCTTCCAGACGCTACTTACATTCAACATGACAGTTGCAGTCTGGTCTAAGCTGCTGGAGCTGGGTGTCATATATGCGTGAGGTGTGCTTGCATGTATGAATGGCTGTGTGTGCTTTTCTTTTCTGAAGAAGGCTTTGGCTGAAAGTTAAATGTGTAACATTCTTTTCATTGTGCCTATCTGCAGCTCATTGTGTCGTTCCTATGGTGAGTGCCAATATATCCTTTTCCTTATATAGTTGATATTTCAACCTGGAGTTTCCATTGTAGGATTACTAGTTTGATGCAAGTGACATACTACTGTAACAACAGACGGGATGTATAAGTATAACCATATTTTAGCTTACACTTTTGTCTATAAATTAAGAGATATTTGTGACCCACAGTACAGAGTAACACATTTCAATAATGTGTGCTCTAAAAGCTGTCCTGGACACAGGTATAAGGTATGGTAAGAGATTTTCTTGAGATACATTTGGGAAGAGTAGAGCAGGTGATTACCAAAGACAATATTCATATTAATCGTACATGTTCTCAATTTTTCACATCAGTGTCTACAGACTATGGTCATCATATGCCCTCAACTACCCACTTGACATTACTGAAATCAAAGGCTCCTCATTGGTTCCCATAAAACTAGTCTTTCAATCTCTGCTTATGGTCTCTGGAGCAGTGTCACCTGACATTTGGAAAAAGTTGATCTACACAGCAGTAGTGAAAGTATTCACATGCACGTCATCGCACATGCTCCTTCAAATGAAACGAGTAGGGTCTTACATTACACTGTAAAACTGTCCCTAAGTAAAAGTAACACTAAACTATGTAATGTCTCTGCCTATGGCATACAGAACATCAATATGTGTGTCTTCAAGTGGCAATACAAGATGCACTATGGCTCCTCATACTGTAAATTCAGCCTTCAGGCATCACTAACAGTAATGTTACCCGCCACTGGACAAGAACACTCTGGAAGTCAGAAATTGTGTATAGTGATGATTTCACATCTTCAGTTCTTTGCCTATTGCCTTCTACATCTCCAAGCGGATATAAATTTCAGAAGCGTCCTGGTCACTGTCATCAATCGGACATATGTTACATTCATATATATACGACAAAAAGGATTCTCATATGTCATCGTTGTACTACAGCCTTCACTCTGCATATCATAACTTGCTGTTACCCCAAAAGAGAATGATGGTGCCGTTCAAGAAATAATATTGTTGAATAGAAAGCATTACACATTGCTGTCAGTTGACATTGACATTATTGTCCTACTCCATACAATCGTGGGCTGTAAAATAATGAGAAGATTTTGTTTCTACCAGAATTCTGAAACTTAATGTTTTTATCGTGCTGGTAGAAAATTACGGTTGTAATTTTCTCTTTAGTCTGTGATAGGTTTAAGCCTTTCACATGAATAATAGATGACATCACACAACGATCCTATCATTTATCTGGCTTTTAAAAAGGGACTACTCACTTCAAAAATTTTAGTAACTACCCCATCAAAACAAGCACACAGCTCACAAAACCCAAAATGTAGTATTATTTCTCCAGACATCTGTCAAAGTTAATTAGCAGTGAGCACAAAATTGAATCTGAAGCAAAATCTATTTTCATCTGGCATGTACAAATTTTCACTGATACATGAATAGTGTCCACTCCACTGTAATAATTATGCAGCTGGCCAGAATGCATTTCATTTTTATTGCACAAAGAACCGATTATATCAGCAGTTTGTACAGTCTTTCCAGCCAGCATGTGAATCGGCAAATAAGCAGACAAGCCCTGACAAGATGATGTAGCAAGCTTAATACAAAGTGCACAAAAGTGAAATTTTAAAATCTGTAACCATGCCAAAAAGTCTCAAATCATTAATTTCTTGATTAACTTGCAGTTCATGTCAATACCTAAGCTGTTGCAGATGTAACTGTTACACATGTTACAGCAGAGGAAATAAAATCAAGGCAGTGTGTGATGTTACATTACAGACAACTACCATCAGTCAGGACTTTAATTTGTTGATTATGATGATTGAATAATGTGTATTTTACCATCAGTGAAACAGTTCCCTGTTTATTTCCCTGTAATCATAAAAAGGTGAAATGTCTAAATATTTTCCTTACGCTGGGTACACCTGATAAAAGAAAAATTAATGGCTTCAGGCACTTCACAGCAATTACTAGTTTTGTTTAAAAAGAATTCGAGTGGAGTAAGAAATTGTCATCACCATTATTCTTCTTATTGTGCTGTGTACCAGCAATACTTGAACAAATTTGTATAATGTGGTGATGCAAATTGACAATGTGGAAATGACTGAAGATCAATAATACTGTACCACTGATGAAATTGAAATGACAGAGATATCAGAAATTATATTGTCCGACAGTTTTCTAAAAAATGCTTTGCACTGTTGAAAAACCTTTTTTATCTAGAGGCTGAGGCACTAACTATTAGATCTGGGAGGAATCCAAATTATATTAACAGTCTTTTCATCATCATCCTAAAGAAAGAGGAGTCATCATGACCAGGCCAAGAGTCCAAAAAAAGCAATGATTTTTTTCTGCAAATGGGAAGATGATGTCCTGGTTGCAACATTGAAAATTATTCTCTTTCATGTTTCCAGATTTTGCTACATTGATTACAAGGCTTTCACAAGTAAAAAGTCCCTTCTTTTTAATTTTTGGTCCTAATTTGCCTTGATGTTCCTGAAGATAGATATAAAAATATAGAAACTGTAATCCACTGGTACTTATCACTGGCATTGTTGTATAAGAACAGGCCATGACATTTGTCAACTGCACCAGTGACTCTGTCTTTTATTTATTTATTTATTTATTTTTAATAATTAAGTGTAGTCTACATGAAACCTGACTGACTGGCTTTATACACATCTTTTAGGGAATAACAAGAAGCTTCATCTTCACATCAGCTATGAGTTTCTATACAGTATTGCCTATTCACATTTACTTAAGGGAAACTTCATAATTTTGCAACTGCCTTTTCCATATAATTTTACAAATATGTTTAATCAAGTCAAAGATGCCTGGAAATCAGTAATGTTCAACAAGCTTGCAATTCAGAGTGCCCAGTCTCGCAGAGCTCCCTCAGTAACGGTGCGTTGACTTTCACAAGCAGTTCTAAATCTTTCGAACAGTTTTCCTTTCACACTTTTGCGAGTTTCATTTTGGTGCATATCTCGTGATTCATGTAAATCTTTTTTCACTTATACAAGTCATGGTCCGGTTTTTTAAAATCAAACCTCCTTTGCCCACTGCTAAGTTTAAGGGTTTTCTGCCTCCTTCATTTAACCAAAAAATTTACAGCCTTTTCTTCCTCTTGTAATGGATCTGAGAGATGTGTTATTTTCTACAGGATTTGTCGATACCAAATCTAATGAGGGAGGTTGTAAATGTTTTCTTATATTTTTGTCAGAATATTTTTTGTGAATTGTAATTTGCCTTATTTTATTCTAATTTACTTATATGTTCGAGAGTGACAGCATATTGATTAATATTAGTAGATGTGACGAAGAATATCAAAGAGACTGGTTACAAGTGGAAGCTTGTGTGTTGTGTGAAATGTCTTTGACACTGGAGTCGTCTTTGACCATAGTCAGTCGGCAGTGAACTCTCTATGTGTGACGGTGGAACAATGTGCAGGTCCCTGTTATAATAATTTGCAAGTGACCAGCAAAAATGAGTTATTCTACTACTTTTTTATATAAACATCAAGAAGGATCACATTCAGAGAAATGGTATTTGAAGCACCAAAAAATGAGGCAAACGCATTATCCAAATTGAACCCTGCCTGGAACAGTTTCGTCCTCCGTCACAGTGGGACCCACCTCCTCTTCCTCAAAATCACCCTCTCCAAACCTTCCAGGAATTTCTGACTTCCAGCCTTGCCTCTCAATCCTTCTTAAAAAACCTTAATCCTACTCCCAACATCACCGCTGCTGAAGCCCAGGCTATCCGTGATCTGAAGGCTGACTGGTCCATCGTCATCCTTCCGGCGGACAAGGGTTCCACGACCGTGGTACTTGATCGTCGGGAGTATGTGGCTGAAGGACTGCGTCAGCTTTCAGACAACACCACATACAAAGTTTGCCAAGGTAATCCCGTTCCTGATGTCCAGGCGGAGCTTCAAGGAATCCTCAGAACCTTAGGCCCCCTACAAAACCTTTCACCTGACTCCATCAACCTCCTGACCCCACCGATACCCCGCACCCCTACCTTCTACCTTCTTCCTAAAATTCACAAACCCAATCATCCCGGCCGCCGCATTGTAGCTGGTTACCAAGCCCCCACAGAACGTATCTCTGCCTACGTAGATCAACACCTTCAACCCATTACATGCAGTCTCCCATCCTTCATCAAAGACACCAACCACTTTCTCGAATGCCTGGAATCCTTACCCAATCCGTTACCCCCGGAAACCATCCTTGTAACCATTGATGACACTTCCTTATACACAAATATCCCGCACGTCCAGAGCCTCGCTGCAATGGAGCACTTCCTTTCACGCCGATCACCTGCCACCCTACCTAAAACCTCTTTCCTCATTACCTTAGCCGGCTTCATCCTGACCCACAACTTCTTCACTTTTGAAGGCCAGACATACCAACAATTAAAGGGAACAGCCATGGGTACCAGGATAGCCCCCTCGTATGCCAACCTATTCATGGGTCGCTTAGAGGAAGCCTTCTAGGTTACCCAAGCCTGCCAACCCAAAGTTTGGTACAGATTTATTGATGACATCTTCATGATCTGTACTCACAGTGAAGAAGAACTCCAGAATTTCCTCTCCAACCTCAACTCCTTTGGTTCCATCAGATTCACCTGGTCCTACTCCAAATCCCATGCCACTTTCCTTGACATTGACCTCCATCTGTCGAATGGTCAGCTTCACACATCCGTCCACATCAAATCCACCAACAAGCAACAGTACCTCCATTATGACAGCTGCCACCCATTCCATATCAAACGGTCCCTTCCCTACAGCCTAGAAGATCTACGAACTATCCCCTGTTGACCAGCTCCCCATAACTTAACTCGTAACGAGATCCCTTCAAACCAAATTGTCATAACGATCGTCTATAAAGGCTTCGTACAACGAGAGTACATGTTACGGTTTATGGAATAACAACAGATACGACCAAACTGTCTTGTCTCTTCTGCTTTATTTAACATAACTTCGTTCACAGTTTCATTTCGCATTCACCACTCATTCACCGAAACCCTTTGATGAACAGTTTTGGTTGCATAACACCAACAGTCAATGATAACGATACAGCTTTTCTCCTTTTTATAAATTGAAGCCCGCTCTCCGTGATATAATAAAAAACAACCGGTCTCAATACCGCGTGCCTCGTGAGACGCGAATAGACTTATCCTGGAATTGACCGCCCTGTAGGTGTACTCAATTTAATGACCACACTTCACTGTCGGCTATTTCGCGTAACTGAATGTCCATTTGTTAATCTGATTATACACTGTAGCTATTTAAAATTCGCCCCTATATTTTTCACAACGCACAATTAGCACTTCGTTACTTGTTTTCTTTTTTTTTTTTCTTCTGAGAGTAAACGGAAAAAAAAGACGCCGTATCATCGGCTTAGTCGATATAAAGCAAAACACCTTAATATGCCCAATTTTACCTCTTCTTATAGGATCGGCTACCTTACTCATTAACTTATTACATATTATTTCCAATAACACTAAACAGGTATCGCCGTTATATTTTAATTGTATTCAAAAGCATGTTACTACTATTATGACCGACCAAATCATAACAAATCGCGCGGCGTGCGTTTTTAACGATAACTTTACGCTATTCAAGTTCCATTACAGCTGTCTTGACTCGTAATGTTACACGGCCCCCCAGACTGTGATGTCTTGAAGAGGGTTCCAGACAGAACAGGCTTATTTTTTTTGTGTGTACTGTGACAGGAGAGGGTATTTGTTTCGGCGAATACACTCACTCTCAGATTCACTCAACAAGTCAGTACATACATTCTACAATATTTAAGTTGAGTTAATGGGCCTAGACAAAATGCCCTTAACTAAATTCCACATCTGTTTATAGGTTGTCTTAGAAACACTTCGCACTAATCACTTCATATTCACACCAAATGTTTTTTCTTGGATGAAGCCCTCAGTTCTTCAACCGACTGTGCAAGGCAGGGATCACAGCCGGGTTCGACGATTGGCATCTTAGGCCAAAACCCTTATTAGGCCACTTGTTTAACCAGAGAGGATCTGATCCTTTTCTTTTCCTCTTAATTCCACTTTTAAATCATCCATCCTCGCTGTTCGGTGAGAGGATAAATCGTATTTCAGCGTCGACATTGTTGCTGATACCAAGAAGGTATCTCATGGAAATCGTCGGTACATTCTTTAATTTTCCTTGTAAGTTAGTATATGTACGTATTTATCCACTGGTGCTTTTATTTAGTCCACTGAGTGTAGTCTTGGTATCATTCAGTGTTTCTTGAATCTATATTTTGCTCATTATTGATAATACTTCTTCAGGTCTATGTGAGGGAACAAGCCTTTAATTACATCAGTATCACAATCTGCCAGGAGGTAGCTCCCTTCATGAGGTATTTTCATTATTTTATATGCACCTGTATATAAATACTGCCACTTCTTATTCAGTCTTTTCCTGGTTGATGCTTTTGGGTGATTTCTCAATAAAATTTCTTCCCCTACATCATATGTGACTACTTTCTTCACATTTTTATCAAAACGGGTTTTTCTCAATTGTGCTTGATGCTTCAGGTTTTCGTAGACCTTCTTCACCATATCTTCTTTCTTGGTAATCTTTTGTTCTATTGCTGGTAATTTCTTCATCCATTCTGGCACAATACTTTCACCAAATACTATTTGGTTAGGTGAATAACTTGTCGGTAAGTGTGGTAAGTCATTATACACTTTCTCAAATTCATAAATCCAATCGATCCATTTATAATGTTGTTTGGGTATGTACGTCCGTAAAAATCGGTTCAACTCTCGGAAGATTCTTGCAACCGGATTTCCACAAGGGTAAAATCTTGAGATGTAAATGTGCTGGATTCCTTGTTCTTTCATAGTGTCTCTCCATACTTTGCTTGTATAATAAGCAGCGTTGTCTGTCAAGATCATTATAGGTTTGCCAAACTCAGTTATATAGTTGTTGATAAATTTGCGTAACATGGGTTGAACGTGGAGATTTTTCAAAGGATATAATTTCACATATTTTGAAAAGAGATCGTAGAAAGCCAATACATATTTGAACTGTCCACGTGTCACGGGACATAGCCCACAGACGTCACATGACACCAACATTAAAGGTTGTTGTGGGATGATAGGATGTAATTCTATCTTCCGACAATAGTTTATGGGTTTCGCCTTCTGACATATTTTGCACTTCTTAATAATATTTGTAGCTATACGTCCCAAATTTGGATGATAGCAGTATTGTGCTATTTTGGCTGTACATTTAGCGGCACCAAAATGACCCCAATTCAAGTGAGTGTACCATACTAGTGATTCTAAATATTTATTTGGAACACAGACTTTCCAAACATCTTCTTCATCCTTCCTCCGATACAATATTCCGGATTTTAATTGATACTGTTCTTGAGAGTGACTTAGCGTTTTGCTTTCAACAGCATGCCTAATGGCTTTCCACAACTTATCATCTTCTTGCAGTTGTGGAAGACTTCGAGATAGCTGTGAAATCTGCCTCTCACAATATTGCCTTGATAAATTCATGACTTTAAAGTCAATAGTCCATTCTTCACAATCGTCGTCATTCTTTCTTTTCGGTAGTCTTGAAAGAGCATCGGCTATGATGTTTTCTTTCCCTCTGATGTATTTGAGCGTAATATCATATTCTTGCAGTAGCAAGGCCCACCGGGTTAAACGTGAATGGAACATCCTTCCTGTTAAAATAAAAGATAAAGTTTTGTGGTCGCAGAATACAATGATCTTCTTTCCATATACAAAATAGCGAAACTTTCTAAGTGACCAGACCACGGCCAGTACTTCCAATTCAGTAGTACAATATGCACGTTCACAGCTAGAGAGTGTTCTGCTGGCAAACCCAATTATCTTGATGGTACTGATATCTTCTGGATTGTCCATCTGGAAAAGAGTGGCACCCAATCCTGTTTCAGAAGCATCCGCAGCAATATAAAAATCTTGATCAAGTATCGTATGATGTAACAGTGGAGCATTAGTCAAAGCATTGCGGATGTTATCAAAAGCTTGCGTGCATTCAGAATTCCACTCCCACATGACATTTTTTCTTAACAGCCGTAACAAACAGTCTTGGCTTCCTAACTGATTGGGTAAAAATCGTCGAAAAAATGAAACTAAGCCGATAAATGACTTTAATTCCGTTCTATTCTTTGGATAAGCACATCTGTTAATCGCATCCATCTTTTTAGGATTTGGTTTTATCCCTTCAGGAGTGATTATATGTCCAAGAAATTTCAATTGGTTATGAGCAAACTTGGATTTGCTCAAATTTACAGTAACTCCGTATTCCAAAAATTTCGCAAAAACTCTTCTTAATAAGTCCACATGTTCCTCCCAAGTTTCAGAAGCCATTAGCAAATCATCCACATATAAAGTAACTTCATTCAAAAGGTCTCTGCCCAGTACGGTATCTAATGCCGATATGAAAACACCACCACCTATTTTCAACCCAAATGGCATGACAGTAAACTGGTAACTTCGGCCCAGAAAAACGAATGCAGTATATTTTCTAGATTCTTTCGATATTCTAGTTTGCCAATATGAACTACGCATATCCAAAGAAGTTAAGAAGCGGGCACCATAAAACTTTTGTACTAACTCTTCTAGGTTCTCCGGTCGTGTTTGTACAGGTATAATGATCTTATTGATCTCTCTGGCATCCAACACCAATCTGATGTCACCATTGGGTTTAATTACCGCCACAAGAGGGTTACAATATTCAGAATCTGAGGGCTCAATAATACCCCATTCTAACATTTTATTGATTTCCTTTCTGACTACTTCTTTCTTTGTCCGTGGGATAGAATAGGAAGTACGACAAAAGGGTTTATGTGCATACGTCTTTATATGGTAATCAAAGTCTTTTATTATACCCGGACGTTTACTAAAAATTGACTGATATGCTTCCAACAAGTAGTACAGTTCATCCCTTTGGATAACAGATAAATATTCTGACTCTCACACCTTTTCCTGCAATGACATTTTATCCATCATTTCTTCAGAACATTCAATAAGGCATATATCATACACATTTTCATCATCAATACTGACATATTTTACCATTAGATTCATACACAATTGATTTGGAATTACTCGGCCCTTTCTCAGGGTGGCTGTCAAAACATTACCATTGGAATTAAATATACATTCACCTTTCTCTAAATTAATGATTGCACCGGTCTCACATAAAAAATCCAAACCCCAGATACATGGTACTGTCATTTTAGGAACAACCAGGAATGTACTTTCTCTTTGAGCCCCCTGTATTGTAACGTCAACACGTACCTGTTTCACAACTTTTTGCATTTTGCGCTGAACGCGCCAGACACGGTACATCCTGTCATAGGAAAAGTGGGCATTTTTACCCCTCGGCTTATCTGTTTTAAACAGTCCATCGTCATGACACTAATAGTTGCTCCAGTATCAATTAATATTTCAACATCAACATTATTTATACTTGTTGGAATTATTGCCTGTAAAATTTGACCGCATTTATTAGAAACTTCAGGTTTTTCTTCAATTAATTCATTCCTTATATCCTGATCATTATTGTACCTTAATACTCTCACTTCAAATTGATGCCTGCCTTCCTTCTCCTTTCCAGTCATCCTAGGAAGGCATTTGGTGACTGGTATTAGTTTAATCTATCTCGTTGAGTCATCGGTGGGGGTTCATGAACTTCCACAATCCGTACAGTATGATCCGAGTTATGGTATTCACCCCGTCGCACATTGGAGGCTCCTTCGCCCATTGGTATAACTCCTTGTGCTGGATGAGGACTCGAGGCATTTGTTCCATCCTGCCGATGAACATTATGCTTCGAATTATCTTCCCAAGGTCGAATGCAATTGGGTTCATCACTTGGGTACCTGTTACTCTTATTAATATCACTACTATGCACATTCTCGTCACCATATCGAGGTTTACCTCTAGCACAGTAAGTATCTCTTCTATATTTATTATAATCATTGTTTTTATTGCAACCATAGGATGAAGATTGTCCACGCTCCTGTGATGCGGGGTTTGACCTGGTTTTCGGTATTATTATCATACGTTAAATTATTATTATAATTATTCGTATTACTATGAGTGTGAGTCGACATTTGATTACTACTCATTTGTCTTGCGTCTTCCATAATCATATCTATAGAGTCAATCACTGACGAGAATTGTTCTAAGTCGTGGTCAGGAACATTTATTAACTTTTCACGTATATTTATGGGCAACCTTCCCTTCAAAATTCTGATCACTTCCTTGTGAGAAATTGTATCACTCCAATAACGTGTCTTATTTATGTACTTTTCAAAATATTGCCTTAAAGTACTCCTTTTACTGTTAAAATACTCAGGTTGGTAAACCTCTTTTCTTAATTTCTCTTGTTTACTCGACGACCAGTATTTAGTCAAAAAAAGTTGTTCAAACTCAGCGCAAGTATGGCAACTTTCACTTACTTCGGCGGCCCATAATGTGGCTTCTCCGGTAATTTTGGATACTATAAATTGAAGTCAGTCGTGTTCTGACCAGCTACGTGGAAATATTCTTTTGAAATTATTGATAAAGATTTTCGGATGCAGGTTGTTCTTTTCAGTGGAGAATGTTGGGAATTGTCTACTTTTAAAAATGCTGTTCTCCACCTTTAAAGAAGACAAATATCCTCGCTGACCAAAAGAATCATCATCTTTACCAACCGAATCATCAACTTCCCAATGCAATTTTTCACCACAATTGTACTTCGTATTATCACATGTTCGGTTGTTTTTCGACCTATTCTCCGAACGTTCGTCCTCTGTCAACAAATTTTGTGATGACTTTCGTTCTAACTCCGCCAATTTATGATTGGTTTCCTTTTGCCATTTAGGTAACTCATCAACTATTTTGTCTTTTATTTTCTGAAATTCGCTAGTGAAGAGCTTAATTAATTCATCATTTCTACTTAGGTGCTCATTGATATTTTCATTTGGCTGGGATCCAATAGTAGTCTTAACCTTGTCTGCAATTTCATTTCCTTTTATTTCTATCCATTCAGTTAGATCTTCGTCAAGTCTTTTAGTTTGATCTACTAAATACTTGTTAATCCCTTTACGAGCATCAGACTCAAACTCGACTACTTGTTTCGAAAGCTCTTCTATCTGTGCGCTAGCATGGAAACAGCTGCTTTCACACTTAACCATCCTATTGGACAGGCCATCATAACTCTTCGAAACTACCTCATATTTCTTTTCTACGTCATGAAGTTTTCCCATTAAATTATTATATTGCCTTTCTAAGGTGTTAGAAAACTCTACATCTAGTTCTCCAAATTTCGCATTTAATTGAGTCTCCCAGTCCGCCTTTAATTCTTTCTTAGTATTTTCCAGTTTATAATCAAAGGTGTTCAGTTTGCTTTCCAAAGAATCCATTTTAACTTCTAATGAACCAAATTTGGCCTCAAATTTTTCATTTAACTTTTGATTGTCCTCTTTTAATTGCTTATTATCTTTTTCTAGTGAACCAAGTCTTCCATTCATTACACCCATTTGAGTATTTATTGATACCAGCATATCAAACATTTTTTGATTAATATTTCCATTTTGAGGATAAACTTGCTGATCTACTTCCGAAACCTCAAGATCTTTATGTTCTCCCACGCTGCTTACCTTACTTATCATTGTATTTGAATCTCCTAACGGCTCTAAATCAATAACTGTATTATTATCTGTACATGTCTCCTGTCCCACATTGAGCTCATGGGATGCATCACCCCTTTCCTCTTCACTTTCCCCTCTCTCTCTACTCATTACTCTACTCAACTGCACATTATCATGTATTCTTTTCGTTTGTTTTGACATGATTATTCACTACCAAGACATACACTTATTTTCACTATATATTTATATATATTTATCTACCGAAATCACAAGTCTCAACTTCCCTTTTTTTTATAATTATACAGTTATTTTAATCATACCTGGTAGTATCGCTCACTTTTAGCGATTATTGAAGAATACCTCTTTCATTGGACAGACTCACTGGCTGCTACAATATTTTCTAACTCTAGGGTTCGTGAATCCGGATGACACTCGACTCGATGCAGCAATCCTCCTCAATCGAGCCACACGTTGTGGCGCCACTTCTACCGTATCTTCCTTCGCCGTCGGCGTTGTCGTGGTTACCATGAGACACCGTTATACCAAGAGGAAAGGCGCGTCGATCTTAGAGCATGAGATATGATGACCTTAAGCCATAGACAACACACAACGGTCACGGTAGCACCTGATTCCAGAATAGCTGCAGTAGTTAAGATCTACGAACTATCCCCTGTTGACCAGGTCCCCATAACTTAACTCGTAACGAGATCCCTTCAAAGCAAATTGTCATAACGATCGTCTATAAAGGCTTCGTACAACGAGAGTACATGTTACGGTTTATGGAATAACAACAGATATGACCAAACTGTCTTGTCTCTTCTGCTTTATTTAACATAACTTCATTCACAGTTTCATTTCGCATTCACCACTCATTCACCGAAACCCTTTGATGAACAGTTTTGGTTGCATAACACCAACAGTCAATGATAATGATACAGCTTTTCTCCTTTTTATAAATTGAAGCCCGCTCTCCGTGATATAATAAAAAACAACCGGTCTCAATACCGCGTGCCTCGTGAGACGCGAATAGACTTATCCTGGAATTGACCGCCCTGTAGGTGTACTCAATTTAATGACCACACTTCACTGTCGGCTATTTCGTGTAACTGAACGTCCATTTGTTAATCTGATTATACACTGTAGCTATTTAAAATTCGCCCCTATATTTTTCACAACGCACAATTAGCACTTCGTTACTTGTTTTCTTTTTTTTTTTCTTCTTCTTCTAAGAGTAAACGGAAAAAAAAAGACGCCGTATCATCGGCTTAGTCGATATAAAGCAAAACACCTTAATATGCCCAATTTTACCTCTTCTTATAGGATTGGCTACCTTACTCATTAATTTATTACATATTATTTCCAATAACGCTAAACAGGTATCGCCGTTATATTTTAATTGTATTTAAAAGCATGTTACTACTATTATGACCGACCAAATCATAACAAATCGCGCGGCGTGCGTTTTTAACGATAACTTTACGCTATTCAAGTTCCGTTACAGCTGTCTTGACTCGTAATGTTACAACAGGATACTTTCCGGGACTGGATCAGACTCTGAATGTGGCTCTCCAGCAGGGATACGACTTCCTCAAATCCTGCCCTGAAATGAGATCCATCTTTCATGAAATCCTCCTCACTCCACCAAGAGTGTCTTTCCACCATCCACCTAACCTTCGTAACCTCTTGGTTCATCCCTATGAAATCCCCAAACCACCTTCCCTATCCTCTGGCTCTTACCCTTGTAACTGCCCCTGGTGTAAAACCTATCCCATGCACCCTCCCACCACCACCTACTCCAGTTCTGTAACCTGGAAGGTGTACACGATCAAAGGCAGAGCCACGTGTGAAAGCACACACGTGATTTACCAACTGACCTGCCTACACTGTGAAGCTTTCTATGTGGGAATGACCAGCAACAAACTGTCCATTCACATGAATGGACACAGGCAGACAGTGTTTGTTGGTAATGAGGATCTCCCTGTGGCTAAACATGGCTTGGTGCACGGCCAGCACACCTTGGCACAGTGTTACACCGTCCGGGTTATCTGGATACTTCCCACTAACACCAACCTATCAGAACTCCGGAGATGGGAAGTTGCCCTTCAATATATTCTCTCTTCGCATTACCCACCAGGGCTCAACCTCCGCTAATTTCAAATTGCCGCCACTCATATCTCACCTGTCATTCAACAACATTTTTGCCTCTGCACTTCCGCCTCGACTGACATCTCTGCCCAAACTCTTTGCCTCTGTATATGTCTGCTTGTGTCTGTATATGTGTGGATGGATATGTGTGTGTGTGTGTGTGTGTGTGTGTGTGTGTGTGTGTGTGTGTGCGCGCGGGCGAGTGTATACCCGTCCTTTTTTCCCCCCTAAGGTAAGTCTTTCCGCTCCCGGGATTGGAATGACTCCTTACACTCTCCCTTAAAACCCACATCCTTTCGTCTTTCCCTCCTTCCTGATGAGGCAACAGTTTGTTGCGTAAGCTTGAATTTTGTGTGTATGTTTGTGTTTGTTTGTGTGTCTATCGACGTGCCAGCGCTTTCGTTTGGTAAGTCACATCATCTTTGTTTTTAGATATATTTTTCCCATGTGGAATGTTTCCCTCTATTAATTCATATCATTAATTTGAACCCAACAATTACGTTTGTTATTGTCACTGTTGCATTTCGAAATTTTTTCTGTCGTCTTATTTTCTCTTCTTGTCTTTGCCAGTAGTTTCACTTTGTATTCACCTTCTCCTTTTTACCGTAATCTACTATACAATTTTATCCCGCCTATATATACTCAATAATACGTCACCCACTTCCAAACCATAACCAAAAAATTTTTTCCGCTTTCAACACTACCGCTGCTATAAAATCCACCGTTTCTAGTCCACAAACAGTTCCTTTCACCTATTAAACAACCATTTCGTCTAGTTCTGGTAACTTTCGCTTTATTTCCATTTCCGTTTTTCCCACATCACTGATAATTTTTAGCCGCTTCCCACAGGTTTTAATGTCATTATTTCTTCGCCAGACAATTGTTAGCCTCATTTTCATAATCTGCCACCACAAAACCACTCTTTTTAATACATTTACACGCCGTTTTTTCGAAATTTTCCCGAATCTCTCCATCCTTTAACGTGTTTTGGCGGCAACACAACCACCTAACCTTTGTGTACATCGTTGTCTACCAACCCAAGTTCACCACAGGATCAACATAGCCCAGCTTTATCCAACGCTTTTTCGCCTTTTTTCACAACAGATCTCCAGTTACTTTCTCGAGTTTTCATTTTCATTTCAACCTCATGTTACACTTTCCACCTTCTAATACCATGTCACCCTCACAACACCCCCACAACGACCCCATTAAGTTTTATTTACATTCCCTCCGCAAACATGCCTTCACCCTAGCCAGATTACGCTCGCATATTTTCTCAGGCTTGTCTGACATTTGGCATTACCCCCAAAGGCCTCACACTTAAAGTTCCCATCTCTGGCTGCAATCCTTCTTTCCATCAGTCCCTATACCAGTTCCAAACTGAACCTGTGGAGATAAAACTGTATTACTTTTCTTTGTGGTTTCATGGTATATGCTTGGTAATATGCAGTTTCCATAAGTTTCTCAGTAATGTGGAATCCAATTAGTGTTTTCAACCTTGCAAAGATCTTGGTATGCAATCAAAATAACCTACTTCTCCTGACGACCTGCATATGTGTTACTTACTAGTTAATTTATCTAAAAGAAAGATGATGTGACTTACCAAACGAAAGCGCTGGCACGTCGATAGACACACAAACATACACACAAAATTCAAGCTATCGCAACAAACTGTTGCCTCATCAGGAAACAGGGAAAGACGAAAGGATGTGGGTTTTACGGGAGAGGGTAAGGAGTCATTCCAATCCCGGGAGTGGAAAGACTTACCTTAGGGGGAAAAAAGGACGGGTATACACTCGCACACACACACATATACAGAGGCAAAGAGTTTGGGCAGAGATGTTAGTCGAGGCGGAAGTGCAGAGGCAAAGATGTTGTTGAATGACAGGTGAGGTATGAGTGGCGGCAACTTGAAATTAGCGGAGATTGAGACCTGGTGGATAACGGGAAGAGAGGATATATTGAAGAGCAAGTTCCCATCTCCGGAGTTCGGATAGGTTGGTGTTAGTGGGAAGTATCCAGATAACCCGGACGGTGTAACACTGTGCCAAGATGTGCCGGCCGTGCACCAAAGCATGTTTAGCCACAGGGTGATCCTCATTACCAACAAACACTGTCTGCCTGTGTCCATTCATGCGAATGGACAGTTTGTTACTGGTCATTCCCACATAGAATGCATCACAGTGTAGGCAGGTCAGTTGGTAAATCACGTGGGTGCTTTCACACATGGCTCTGCCTTTGATCGTGTACACGTTCCGGGTTACAGGACTGGAGTTGGTGGTGGTGGGAGGGTGCATGGGACAGGTTTTACACCGGGGGCGGTTACAAGGGTAGGAGCCAGAGGGTAGGGAAGGTGGTTTGGGGATTTCATAGGGATGAACTAAGAGGTTACGAAGGTTAGGTCGACGGCGGAAAGACAATCTTGGTGGAGTGGGGAGGATTTCATGAAGGGTGGATCCCATTTCAGGGCAGGATTTGAGGAAGTCGTATCCCTGCTGGAGAGCCACATTCAGAGTCCCGGAAAGTATCCTGTCACAAGTGGGGTACTTTTGGGGTTTTTCTGTGGGAGGTTCTGGGTTTGAGGGGATGAGGAAGTGGCTCTGGTTATTTGCTTCTGTACCAGGTTGGGAGGGTAGTTGCAGGATGCGAAAGCTGTTGTCAGGTTGTTGGTGTAATGGTTCAGGGATTCCGGACTGGAGCAGATTCGTTTGCCACGAAGACCTAGGCTATAGGGAAGGGACCGTTTGATATGGAATGGGTGGCAGCTGTCATAATGGAGGTACTGTTGCTTGTTGGTGGATTTGATGTGGACGGATGTGTGAAGCTGGCTAAGGTAATGAGGAAAGAGGTTTTAGGTAGGGTGGCAGGTGATCGGCATGAAAGGAAGGGCTCAATCGCAACGAGGCCCTGGACGTGCGGGATATTTGTGTATAAGGAAGTGGCATCAATGGTTACAAGGATGGTTTCCGGGGGTAACGGATTGGGTAAGGATTCCAGGCGTTCGAGAAAGTAGTTGGTGTCTTTGATGAAGGATTGGAGACTGCATATAATGGGATGAAGGTGTTGATCTACGTAGGCAGAGATTTGTTCTGTGGGGGCTTGGTAACCAGCTACAATGGGGCGGCCGGGATGATTGGGTTTGTGAATTTTAGGAAGAAGGTAGAAGGTAGGGGTGTGGGGTATCGGTGGGGTCAGGAGCTTGATGGAGTAAGGTGAAAGGTTTTGTAGGGGGCCTAAGGTTCTGAGGATTCCTTGAAGCTTCACCTGGACATCAGGAACGGGATTACCTTGGCAAACTTTGTATGTGGTGTTGTCTGAAAGCTGACGCAGTCCTTCAGCCACATACTCCCGACGATCAAGTACCACGGTCGTGTAACCCTTGTCTGCCGGAAGGATGACGATGGACCGGTCAGCCTTCAGGTCACGGATAGCCTGGGCTTCAGCAGTGGTGATGTTGGGAGTAGGATTAAGGTTTTTTAAGAAGGATTGAGAGGCAAGGCTGGAAGTCAGAAATTCCTGGAAGGTTTGGAGAGGGTGATTTTGAGGAAGAGGGGGTGGGTCTCGCTGTGACGGAGGATGGAACTGTTCCAGGCAGGGTTCAATTTGGATAGTGTCTTGGGGAGTTGGATCATTAGGAGTAGGATTAGGATCATTTTTCTTCGTGGCAAAGTGATACTTCCAGCAGAGAGTACGAGTGTAAGACAGTAAATCTTTGACGAGGGCTGTTTGGTTGAATCTGGGAGTGGGGCTGAAGGTGAGGCCTTTGGATAGGACAGAGGTTTCGGATTGGGAGAGAGGTTTGGAGGAAAGGTTAACTACTGAATTAGGGTGTTGTGGTTCCAGATTGTGTTGATTGGAATTCTGAGGTTTTGGAGTTAGTGGAGCTGGAAGTGGGAGGTTGAGTAGATGGGAGAGACTGGGTTTGTGTGCAATGAGAGGAGGTTGAGGTTTGCTGGAAAGGTTGTGAAGGGTGAGTGAGTTGCCTTTCCGGAGGTGGGAAACCAGGAGATTGGATAATGTTTTGAGGTGAAGGGTGGCATGCTGTTCTAATTTGCGGTTGGCCTGTAGGAGGATGCTCTGAACAGCCGGTGTGGATGTGGGAGAGGAGAGATTGAGGACTTTTATTAAGGATAGGAGTTGACGGGTGTGTTCATTGGCTGAGTTGATGTTTAGGTGAAGGATTAGGTGGGTGAGGGCAATGGATTGTTCAGTTTGGAACTGGTATAGGGACTGATGGAAAGAAGGGTTGCAGCCAGAGATGGGAACTTTAAGTGTGAGGCCTTTGGGGGTAATGCCAAATGTCAGACAAGCCTGAGAAAACATGCGAGCTTAATCTGGCTAGGGTGAAGGCATGTTTGTGGAGGGAATGTAAATAAAACTTAATGGGGTCGTTGTGGGGGTGTTGTGAGGGTGACATGGTATTAGAAGGTGGAAAGTGTAACATGAGGTTGAAATGAAAATGAAAATAACTGGAGAAAGTAACTGGAGATCTGTTGTGAAAAAAGGCGAAAAAGTGTTGGATAAAGCTGGGCTATGTTGATCGCGAAGGACATTTTCAAATGGGATTGTAGCTTCTTTGAATGCCTGATTCACACCCTGGCTCATAACTGACTACAGTAAAATTACACTTCTGCATCCTTCCACGCAGTGGTTTGACATGAAGTTTTGAATACACTAACACAACTGGCCTTGGTAGACTTCACAGAAAAATTTTGAGGAGAAAGCATTGGAAACTGCAGACAAGAAATGGAATATTTGGTTATGGTACATGGATGATATATTTATTTTGTGGTTGAATGAAAGTGATAAACAGGTATTTTTCACAAACATCTCAATGGGACCAATCTGAAGATTCAGTTTACCGAGGAGGAGGAGGAGGAGGAGGAGGAGGAGGAGGAGGAGGAGGAGGCGGAGGCGGCGGCGGCAGGTAGAGGCTTAAATTTTCTTGATGTGCTAGTTTTCAAGAAAAAGAAGATGGTAACTCGGGCGACACAGTTCACCAAAAACTCACACACACAGGCCGTTAGCTACACCGGGATTCCATCTACCACTACAACAAAAGCAAGGCATCAAAAATAACGTCAGTGAATAGAGCGAAGAAAATCTGCAAACTAGAGCTGCTTGATGCAGAATTAAAACATTTCACCAGTGTATTGCTCAAGAATGGTTATTGATTCACTGAGGTGAATAGAGCATTAAGACCACCATGGAGAAATCATAGTGATGCTCAAGCACCGAAGAAATTGAAAGATTTCCTGCCGTTCATTAAGGACGTTACTGGTCAAATAGGAAATATCTTCAAAAAGTTGAGCATCGTAGTAATCTACAAAACCACCCAGAAGATACAAGATAACCTATAATCAGCCAAGGATGCTTTCAAACTGCTGGAAAAAATAGGAATTTATGGTATTCTGTGTTGTTGTTGAGGTGGTGAACAGGGGTACTACAAAAAGAATTGTCAAAAAATGACTAGGTGAGCCCAAGGGCAATTGAAAAAGAGGGGAGACTGACAGATCAGATTTGTAGAACATGCTTTGCAACTGGAGACCACATATTCATTTTGATAGCACTCAAGTACTGGCAGCCACAAGAAGACACCATGAAAGGCTATGCAGAGAGGCAATAGAGATTGTAAAACACCCCAGGAATGTCAATAGGAAAGAGAAGGGTGTGAAATTGAATGATCTTTGGATTCCAGTGCTGAAGAAGATGTGTGCAAATCTTCCGCCATGTGGTGATAGCAACGGCAGTCGACAATGGCCAATTGCACTCTTGTATTCAAAACATGTGATGTCACTCCGCTGCACGGAAATGGAATTTTGCTGAAGTCAGTAGTAAGCCAAGGTGTGAATCAGACATTCAAAGAAGCTATGATCTCCCTTGAAAATGTCCTCTGCAGATGGGAATGAAACATTGGGTTTTAAAGTAAAATTCATTTGAATACATCGTAATAGCATGGAACATTTTGTTAACTGTAATTGATAGACTGTCAGTCAAGAGCTCTGTAGAATTTCATCTGAGGGAGGCCTTTAACTGCCAATGATGCCATTTCATAAGATGGTTAGTGGCGAGACAGTAGGTACAGATTCGAATACAGTTCATGCCGAGCAATGCTGAATGCTGCGAGTGTTTTAACTGGTTGGCAGAGGCCGCCACGAGCACAGCAGAGGTGTCTGCTGTGGCCATTGGCAGCCAGAAAGCAGTCAGCATGTTAAAGAGAGATGACACGAATTGCTCATCCAGTGGTGACATGGACAGGAAAGCTGAAGTGTGGAATTCCCTCACAGAAGAAAGTTGTGGGTACATTTGCTGCTGTTGTCTCCTCCATAGGCTAGATTTCAGGCCAATGAGAGAAATGATCAGTTGTTGTCAGGCAATATTGGTAGCCATCTGACAGTGGCAAATGTCCAATGATACTGATTTGGATAAGTTCAAAGCATTCACTTGGTGGGGTGAAGTCGTTATATGCCAAGTTACTTTGTTGCACTGACAAGCATTGCACTGGTGAACATATGCCTTACAATCTTTCAATCTTTGTCCAGTTGTGCAGTAGCCTTTTCTTGTAGATGAGAGACACTATGAAGAGAGAAAATTGCTTGGTTGTGAAAATCAGCCATAGTGAGTGTTTGCACTTGCATTGGTACATCACTGTAATGTGCTATGTTCAAGCTTGGTATTTGAATGCATCAGAGATGTAAGCCTGATGATGCTTCAGCTCTGTCTCCTTCCTGGCTGTTGCCGAGTGCTGTAAAGTCAAATTCTTTCATGACAGCATCAGTATGAGAGAGTGCATCTGCTGGTCCATTCTGCTCGTCATCCACATGCTGAATGTCCATTGTAAATTGTGCAATGAAGTCCAGATGTCATAACTGGTATGTTCACCATCATACTGATACTGTCATGACTCCCTTGTATGACTTTTGACAGAAAATGTCTACAGTCAAGCTTATGCCAAAACTTTTTGATTGAGGCATATACCACATAGAGCTCACAGTCACAAATTGACCAAGTTGCTTGAAAAGATGATAATTTCTTGCTGAAGAAAACTAGAGATTGCCAATTGTTTTGCACATGTTGTTGTTACATGGACCCAACTGCAGCTGATGAAGCATCTACCATAAATGAGAGACATCTCAGGAAAAGGATGAGCTGAAAATGCAGACTCTGCAAAAGCAGCTTTTAATTTGACCCAGAATGCTTAGAATTGCTGACAAAAATACATGATAATGTACAAACATCTATAAAACTTTGTTAAGACCTAGAAATTACAAAATTCTCATATTGTAGTGGGTATGGGAAACAAAGAAATAGTGGCAGTATTCCTTGTGTATTGATCAGGTACTGTAAGAATTTTACTTCCTTCGCTCTGAAGGCACATTTTTGTGAGTAAATCCTAAAGTTATGTTCTTGTAGTCTAGTGAATAGTTGCTGTAGATGTGCTAGATATTCTGCCTTGCTACATGACATTACAAGCAGGTCTTCAGTGTAAACATAACAAAACATTAAACCTCTAGTTACTTCATCCATGAAGCACATTAAGTCTGTGTGGCAGTACACGGTCCAAATGGCATTTGTACAAATTTACAAAATCTGAATGGACAGCAGGCCACTGTGCGTAGGAGGCTCCGGATTGGAGTCCCGGCACTGTCAGCATGAGAGGCGTTCTCGTAGTGTGGAGTGTACTCTATCCCACCTCATCTTCTTCCCTGCTCTTCCTGGTGGCTCGTCCGTGGTGGACAGGCGGAACGGGCTGCAGTCCCCCAGAAAACAAAGGCCATGAACTCATCCTGCTGGAAGCCCTGTCAATTAACAAATATCTAGCTCTAAGTCCTGATCTATTTCTAAATGGCCAGACACAGCTCAACACTTCCCCCTCTGCTAACCTTTACATAATCATCTCTGTTTTGCATTACTTCACACACTGTCTGTTCCTACGTATTCCCATTTTCCTGTATTCATTAAGTTCTTTTATTTTATTGAAATTGTCTAAATCGTCCATATAAACTGTAGTTTCAATTGTTTAGGCTTTTTTCTAGCTGGTACTTGCAATACTTTCCATGTTTAATATCTCTTGTAGCTGTCTCATCAAATATTGTTCTTATTTTACTTGGTTCATTTATTTAATGCAAACTGTTATGAGTATAATTTTAATGTATTTCCTGTTTGCTGCTTTTGTGTTTGTGTATTGTTCAGCCTTATTTACCCTTTAAAATGCAGTACCACCAGACACTCAAAAATTGCATTCACAGTATGTCTCCCATTTTCCTGCATTTATTCATTTCTGTTTATCTTATTGATATTGCTTAAGTTTCTTATATATATTCTATAGTTACATTGATGATCCTTTCTTCTTGGAAGTGGTTTGTGTATCACTCTCCATGTTTTATACCTCCTGAAGTAGCCTTGTCAACTACTAATTTTATTTTATTAGTTTTGTTTACTAACAGAAACTGTCATGAAGGCATTCTGTTCGTACTGTGTGTTCAAGTTTTTTCCTGTCTAATCTGTTTTTATTTTTATTCATTTACTGTTCAAATTTTTTTACTTTTTACAATGCATTACTGCCACACTGTCAAAGATGTTACTGTATGTTTCTACTTCAATGCAGACTTGTAACTTCTGTTCCAATGTTGTTTACAAACATTGTAACTTCTTTGGTGGTAATACTCAGCAAGTGTCTGTAGATAGCCTTGAACGCCGAAAACTGGTTAAGGCAATAAAAGTAAATTAGTGCTTTCATTTATTATGTTGTTCTACCAAGAACCAAGAGAAGATTCAGTGAACAGCACGCTCTTCACATAGATAGTTCAACCAACATACCACACTCACTTCACAAGATGCATTTTAAAGCAGCAACACTCCACTTGTACTGCAGTTTCAGGCCATCAAGAAAGTGCTTTCATTTTCTACAATAAACATTTCATTGTACAAGGCGTGTGTTCTGCACGGGTACCTACATCTGTTGTCTATGCACTGACGCCATTACAGTCTGATTCTTCCTTGTTTACGTTGTGTACTGAGTGTTTAAGATGCCTCCGATAATCGTGAGTCCCGCCGACTGTGAAGTACGGGCTGTTATAAAATTTTTTAGTGCTAAAGGCCTAAAAGCAATCAATATTCATCATGAGATCTATGCAGTTTACGGAGAAAACATTATGGGTGATGGAATGGTAAAAAATTGGGTGTGAGCATTTAAAGATGACCGCACAAATGTGCATGGTAAACAACGGAGTGGGCCTCCTTCAGTCGTTAATGACAGTTTGGTACAGGAAATGGCAAAAAGCCGAGAGAAAACAGACGCTTTTCGATTTCCTCCTTGCGGGATGACTTTCCTAATGTTTCTCGTAGTGTTCTGTATGGCATTGTGACCGAGCACTTGATTTACCGAAAATTGTGCGCCCGTTGGCTACCAAACGTTTAGACAGTGCATTGACTTTCCTTGAGCAGTACCACGACGACGGTGATGATTTCTTAAGCCAAATTATTACGGGCGAAGAAACATGGGTGGCCTACGTCACACCAGAATCAAAGCAACAGTCCATGGAATGGCGGCATTCAGATTCACCCAGAAAAGTGAAGTTTAAGCTAGCAATTTCTGCCCGGAAAATCGTGTGCACAGTTTTTTGGGACAGAAAAGGAGTATTGCTTGTGGAATTTTTGCCTCGTAATGAGACAATCAATGCAGGAGCTTACTGTAAGACATTGCACAATCTGCGACGTTCAATTCAGAACAAAAGACGTTGCAAGTTGAGCAAGGGCATCGTTTTGCTGCAAGACAATGCCTGTCCGCATGTGGCGAATCATACCAAAGATCTCATCACATCTTTTCGATGGGAAACTCTAGATCATCCTCAGATCTTGCGCCCAGTGACTACCATCTGTTCCTGCACTTGACGAAACACCTGGGTGGTCAGCGTCTTCGAGACGATGACGAAATCAAAACAGTGGTGATGCGGTGGTTAACAAGTTAGGCGGCAGGCTTCTATGAGGAGGGTATTCAAAAACTGGTACAACGTTATGACAAGTGCCTCAATATTGACAGAAATTATGTAAAAAGTAGATTAAGGTACAGGCTTTCATGTAAAAATAAAATTATTGAGATATCTTAGCACGTCTTTTTTAAATTTCAAAATGGTACTTATTTAAAAAACACGCCTTGTTTGTTGCTTGTATTGTATGTTGCTCCTAGTGAGTTTCGCATTGTTTTTCTACTTCAGAGACGGACTACATTGATATAAAAGGAATGAAAAGAACTGTAAAAATGGTCTGTGGTACTTCTGGGACACTACACGGGGTTTTAAGAACAATTCCAATGCATCTGGAAAGAAAAATTAATGATTGGAATACATAACCAGTTTTAGCTTCAGGCAGTGAGACATGGGATTTTAATGAAAAAAAAAAACATTAAAAAACTGATGGTAGCTCAATAACTGATGAAGAGATGTATGCTGGGACTTAATAGAAGAAACAGAAAAAAGAATCAAATGTATCAGGGAACAGATCATAAGGGAAGATGACTATACTGTGTAGGTGGGAACACTCCTTACTACACATCCTTTATTCCTGCAACCCTCCTGACCTCAACTTTCACTTGTCCATGTTGTCACACTATCTATCCCCTTCCCTGCTCCCACTCCAGTACTATGTACACCACCTATTCCACCAATGAACCTACAGTCTTTTCCCCTTCCCTGCATCTCTTCCATTTCCTGCCCCCCCCCCCCCCCCCTCCCCTCCCCAGTAAAGTCTCCCAATTCTGCCCTTTGCAGCCCATCTTGTCCCCACCAAGTTGCTGCATACTCCCATAGGCAGCACATCATCTACTCCCATCCCCACCCTGCCCTGCCACTCACCACCCCATGCCACCCCTTTAACACCATCACCCACCCGATTGTTGCACTTCAGACGGAGGCACAGTTCACACGTGGGTCCCAACCGCCACAGACAAAGGCCTACAACATGCAGCAAAAGGGAAGAAAAGACCAGTGAAAAGGAAACTAATACTAGAAAAAGAAGAGGATGCTGACAATCCATCACATGGGGCAGGAATGTATTAAAAAACTTTGGAAGCCATTTCCCGTATCTTTAAAATTTTCACCTTTGAGGAACATTTTCTCAAAAACTGCTAACAGTATATCAATGAAATTTATACACAATATTGTTTACTACTTTTCTTTCATTTTTATAACAAATTGTAAAAAAATATTGTATAATTCAAGAGTTATAGAAGAAAAAGGGCAAAATTTTAGAGAAAAAAATAAGCAATCTGTTTTAAAAAAATGTAAAACAAAACAAAAACCAATAAATATTTCTTAATATGGCATTATAACTTTGTAGAGAAATATTCACTGAACATGTAGTCCAAATATCAGAGCAATATGTGTAATGGTTTAAGAAAAAAAATGTTCCTGCTATTTGCTAAAATTAACATGGAGGAGACGGATCATTCCGGCTCTCCTTAAGGGGCCAATGCTGTAGAGTACTCGTTGTAAAACCAAACTGGGATTCCATCAGGTCCAGGTGACTTATTGGCTTTCAAATCTTTCGGTTGTTTCTCTACATTAGGGATGCTTATAACTATGTTCTCCATAAGAGAGAGTGTGTGACCGTCATATGACTGTGTGTTCCAGCGTAATGTCAAGCGCCAGTACAACGATCAAGAATGGAAGAGCAGAGGACTGTGAGACATCAGCAGCCCATAGTTCACAGACAGACTCCTCTCTAGGATTACACCAAGACAGGAGCAGCGTCTACATGAAGAGAATGTAAGCGCTGCTCCACCTGGTCGCAGGCCGAGTTGAAGACAGGCCATCCTCTGAACGCTACAGCAGTGCTTTATGAACTGTATTGCTTTGCTTGCAACACACCTTTGTGAATATGCAAAGTTGAAGCAAGTAAACACCCCTGCAAAGAAAAGATGAGAGAATCAAGTCTCCAGCAAAACAATAGCCCATGAAAAGCCAAAACAGGGAATCAGTGGTGGCTGTCAGCTCGGGGTACATCTCATCGCCAATGCTGTGTTCTGCCCACTCGTCTAACATAGGGTGCCTAGGAAAACTTCATTAATACGATTTGCTTAAATTGATGTGTAGCAGTCTGAGAAAGCAGTTTTCCTGGGCACCCTATATTAGATGAGTGGGCAGAACATGACACTGGCAACGAGGTGTACCACGAACCACGGTGTTTTTGCTCATCAGTGTTTTCAGGTGGGTGTTGCAGAAATTTTCTTTAGTTTTGTAATTATTTTTCTTGCTTGCCTTGCCTGTTTATTGCATTTGTCTCTTCCAACATGCCCATCCACCTATTCCACCCCATGCTCAGGCACCACAGCTGCAAACTTTAGATGCAACACAGCTAATGCAGGTGTTTCAGTACCAGACCCAGCAAGTATCTACATTGCTAAATATTGTGCAGCAGCTACTAGCCAACACTGCGTGCCCAAGAGACCAAGCACCTTCTGTAGCTCCAAGTGCTATACTGTCTTTTTGCCAGTTTCATGAACAAGAAGACAAATGGCTCAAGTGGTTGCAACAGTTTGAGGCCCACATACTTGCTCATGATATACCAGGTACTGTGAAATTGCCTCATTTATTGTCCATGGTGGGAAGTGCAGTGTTCCGCCTCATTCAAAAACTCTTTCCTAACATCACTCTGAGTGAACTTTTGTATGATCGGGTTGTGGATTTGCCAACTAATTATTATGACAGACAAGTGAACGTGGTAGCTGCTAGATACCAATTCTTTAATTGCAAGAAATGGTCAGAACAAACTTCTTGTGAGTGGATAACAGTTTTGCAGGGTATGATGAGGAAATGCAAATTCAAATGTGCTTATGGTGCTTTATATTCAGATGTTATGTTGCGTGATGGGATCATGTACATTGTAACTGATGTCAAATTCAGAGAACAGATTTTTAAACAGTCTGATCCATCATTTCTGCAAGTAGTGCAAAAATACTAGATCAGTCCAATTCAGGTGCTCTGTCAGCCAACAAATTTGAGCAGCCAGCAATTTGTCAAGTTGAGTCGTACCTTAATAGCGACTGGCCCATTAAGCAACAGCTTGCATGTGCCACACCGTGTAAGCAGGTTACTAAACAGGTGAACAGAATTAAGTCATGCCTTCAATGTTATTCACAGTCATGCCTTCAATCTTATTCACAGCAAAAATGCCAAGACTGCCCCTCCCGACAAGCACAGTGTTACACTTGTGGCAAGAAAGGACCTGAGCAATCTGTATGTTTGAAAATGGAACAAATGTAAGAATTCAGTCCACTCACAAAAATCCCATGTAATTAACACAGTGTATTGAAAGCCTGCAACAGCTATTAGCAAAACTAACAAGCTAGCAGTTTCTTCAGTGCTATGCCAGTCCAACAAACATTTTGTTCATTTGCTTCCTTGTGGAAAATGTGTGAAATTTCAGTTGGACATGCCTCTGTGACATTGCTAAATCGTCACACATGTGAACCATTAGGCTCCCCACCCCTGTCTAAAACTAGCACGTAACTGATGGCTTATAATGGACAAGACATTCCTGTTCTCAGAAAATGTACTTTACCTGCCATGTATTGCTTGCATATGTGAACAGTGACTTTTACGAGGTACTATCAAGCCATTGTGAGAACATATTTGGTCTCCGATTCATTTGATTTGTTTGGCTTTAACTTTCAGGACAAAGTGCTGTCAGCGTCTGCATTCCATACAAAAGGCGGTGTAGCTAGCCTGCTGAAAGAATTCCCTGAACACTCTTCTGAAGGTTTAAGCAAGGCTAATAATTTTGTTGCACATACTACCATGAAAGACAATGCTCAGCAGAAATTTTTTCTGGGCCAGAACTGTTCCCATTGCATTACGGGACAAAGTTGCTGCTGAACTTAAAGAATTGCAAGATAGTTGAGCTATTCTGCCCATGCAAGCTAGTCAATGGGCAAGACCACTGGTTTTGCTCCCCAAACCTTCAGGTCGCACTCACCTCTGTGTTGATTTAAAGGCTACGGTCAACCCACAAACTGTTGTTGGCACTTACCCACTGACACACCCAGAGGATCTCATGGACAGATTAGGCACTGGCTGCTACTTTTCAAAAATTGATTTGTGCGACACATATCTTTAAATACCGCTCAATGAAGAATCTCAAAAAGTGTGTGCAGTGAACACTCATTTGGGCTTGTTTAAATATTTACGTTTGCCTGTTGGTAGTGCTTCTGCACCCGCCATTTTCCAACAGTACATGGAACAGCTGACTGCTTGATATTGTTGTAGCAGGTCGTACACCTGAAGATCACATTGAAAATTTGCTTGTTTTGTTTTGTATGTTATCTGATGCTGAACCAAAGTGTAGACTAGACAAGTGTGATTTTTTTAAACCTCAGTTGCAGTATCTTCGTCATGTACAGTCAAGGTGTATATCCTCTTCAGTTGCATTTGTCAGCCATATGAGATTTGCCAGTTCCTAGTAATATCACAGAATTGCAGTCAGTTTTAGGGAAAATGAACTATTATATTTGGTTCATACTGAATGCTGCACAAATCACAACTCCACTGCATCACTTGTGTTGCACGTTCTCTTTGTTAGTACAGATGAGTGCCAAGTAGCTTTTCATAAACTTAAAGATGCGTTGCTCAGTTATCAATGTTTGGTTCACTTTGACCCTGACAATCCAGTTGTGTTGCACGTTGATGCTTCCTCTTACAGAATCGGTGCAGTGTTTTCGCAGAGAATTGGTGATAAAGACAGACCTATTGCTTGCACATCAAAAGTGTAGTCCAAAGCTCAGTGTAACTATTCACAAACTGAGAAAGAGGCGTTGGCTATTGTGTCTGGTGTCACAAAATTCTACTTATTGATGGATCATAAGCCTTTGCAGTCCTCGTTTTATCCGACAAAACCGGTTCCTGTACAAACTGCCCAAAAATTGCAAAGATGGGTTTTCTTGTTGTCTCAATACCAGTATGAGTTTGTGTGTCATCTGATGGGTAAACATGTTAATGCGGACACACTTTCACAACTTCCGATTGGCCCTGATACAAACACTGACGGTTCTGCTGCATCTTGTGACATCGATGCTCAGGATTCGGAATTGCTTCAATCTTTTCTGCTTAACTATAGGAAAATTGCACAGTCCACGGAAGCAGATTCAGATTTGAACATGTTGCTAAAATACATTTGCATACCTTGGCCTCGTTCCTTGCATAGCATAAAGAACTCTGTAGTGCGCCGATAATTTGCACGTCAGCATAGCCTCGCTGTACAGAAAGGTGAGTCTTTTTCAAAATGACAGTGGACAGTCACATGTGTTAACCCCTAAAGCTTTGCAAAAAGAAGTGTTGCAGTTAGTTCACTAAGGACACTGGGGGATTGTTTGTATGAAACATGGCATTGACACTGTACGTGGCAGGGTATGGACACCCAAATAGAACAGATGACGCCACAGTGTCACATGTGCAAAAAATCAGTCCGCTCCGCCACAAACATTCTCTGCTTAGCCTAAGTCGCAATCACCATGTGCACATAGACTTTTTTTTGGAATACTCGTTGGCTGATTTGTATAGCAAGTTTCCTTTTGCTGTGCCAATGAACAACAACAACATCACCACATAGCACAATTCAGATTTTGCCTCAAACGTTTACCTGAAGTCATAGTGAATTGCTTTTGAATGCATTACGGGAACAGCAGTGATCAATGTCTTGTAAATAATTACTATTAAAAACAGTCTTGATCACGATTTATTTAACAAGGTGACCGATTTCGACCACTACTGTGGTCATCTTCAGACCTACAAGATGTATACAAAGCACTAATTAGAGGGCTACATGCATTAATGAAAATACATAGAGTTATACGGCTGTAAAGCTATAAAACGTTGAATTACCATTGAGTAGGAACCCCTTTCTGTTGGAGAATCACAACTGGAGAAACCAGTGCACGTCTTACTTTATATAATGGAGGCTCCACCCACTTCTGACTGCATGATGTCATTATTAACCAATGAGTTATAAGTCGAATTACAATTTAAAATTTCTTAGTTAAAAGAACATTGTCAAGAATTAGAAATAAATATACACTAAACTTAGCTTATTAAACAGCTATTGTCAATTAAAAAGCGTTAAAAATATTTAAATATGTAGGAAAATGAGCTTCGGTTTGGCAGTACATGGGTTGCCCTCTCATGGCCTGTCAGTGAACCATTTGGAACCACTGGTTGCTATGGTGAAGTTAGACGCCGTTGCAAAGATGAAGGAGCAACCTTTTTCCACTGAAGTTGTTGTAGAGTCGATAGTTGAACTAGTGGTTGCCATGGTGAGGACAAACGCCGATGCAAAGATGTGGCGGCAGGCTTCTTTCCAACGAAGTTGTTGCGAAGTGGAATGGAAAAGACTGTGGCGTCAGACGATGTATTATTGAGCAGCAACTTGTCTTTATTGAAACGAAAAGAGTAAGCTACAATAATCTGTAGCTGATATATATACTACATGCTGCACAAATACGCTACGAAGTAGTTGACCGTATATATGAAGTATTATCTATGAAGTTAGTATGTAGATTACAAGTGCCTTTTTTTTTTATATAAGGCATTGCTATTCCTCAAGTTACATACCAGTCATATAAGCAAATAAAATTGAAAGAATTTAAAATTATAAAATTATTAAATTATGAGCCATTGTCAATAATAAAATAAAACGATGTGAATTAGCAGTCTAAAAGCATAAAAGCAATAATTCTAAAACAGATAGTCAATCATAAAATAATGTTTGGTAAAATACAATTACAATGTAAAGATAAAATATTTACTAAAAGTCTTAATAATTTGAAAGACCTTTTTTTTAAAACAAATACAGAAGAGTAGACATTCTAAAGCAGATCATCGAAAAGCTCAAAGAAATGTTTGTCTTTGAACTGAAGTTGTTCGTTTAAAACAGATAATGGATTACTTTTGTGAAGTGAAAAAATTTCAATTTCTTCTAAGGTATTTAGCAGTGGTCCTTTTGGCACAGTATGTAATATTTTCAAATTGCTAGAAATGCAACCCTCAGAATGATTGTATTCATCAAGATGTTGACCGAAAATTGACTGCAGCACCAGTAGTATGTTCTCTGAAACGTGTTAAAAAGTTTCGGCCAGTTTGGCCAATATACTGTTTCTCACAGTCATTACATATTATTTTATAAACACCTGACTTTTGGTATCTATTTGAGTCTCCAATTGTGTGTTTCAGTTTCATCTGTAGGGGGTTATTAGTTTTAAATGCTATTGCCACGCTTGTGTTCTTAAATAATTTATTTATTTTATCTGAGATAGGTCCCATGTATGTCATTTGTGTAAATGTCTTCTTGGAATTTATAACAGCATCATTTTTTTCTTGTAATTTTTTACATAACAGATCAACCTGATGGGAATTATAATTGTTAGCAACTGCTATCTGTTTTAATGTATCAATTTCCTTTTGGATTGCATCATGTTGGAGAGGTAATTTCAGTATCCTATGTATCATAGTTTTAAAAAATGCCATTTTGTATCTTAATGGATGGCATGATGTAGCATTTATTATTACGTCGGTTGATGTGGGTTTTCTATAAATAGAAATATTATGTCTTCCATTCTGTTTTGTAATTGTGAGGTCAAGGAAATTAATACTATTTTTACTTTCATGTTCTACTGTAAATACAAGTTTTGGATGTAAATTATTTAAGTTGTTAGCGAAAGCGTCAATTTCTTCCTTCATCTTTGCAACGGCGTCAAACTTCACCATAGCAACCAGTGGTTCCAAATGGTTCCAAATGGTTCACTGACAGGCCACGAGAGGGCAACCCATGTACTGCCAAACCGAAGCTCATTTTCCTACATATTTAAATATTTTTAACGCTTTTTAATTGACAATAGCTGTTTAATAAGCTAAGTTTAGTGTATATTTATTTCTAATTCTTGACAATGTTCTTTTAACTAAGAAATTTTAAATTGTAATTCGACTTATAACTCATTGGTTAATAATGACATCATGCAGTCAGAAGTGGGTGGAGCCTCCATTATATAAAGACGTGCACTGGTTTCTCCAGTTGTGATTCTCCAACAGAAAGGGGTTCCTACTCAATGGTAATTCAACGTTTTATAGCTTTATAGCCGTATAACTCTATGTATTTTCATTAATGCATGTAGCCCTCTAATTAGTGCTTTGTATACATCTTGTAGGTCTGAAGATGACCACAGTAGTGGTCGAAACCGGTCACCTTGTTAAATAAATCGTGATCAAGACTGTTTTTAATAGTAATTATGAAGTCATAGTGTTGGATAATAGGCCACACATCAAATGAATTTGAAACATTTTGTGAACGCAAAGGCATACAGCATCTAACTAGTGCACCGTTCCATCCGCACTGAAAAGGCGACGCAGAATGTTTTGTTAGTACCTTCAAGCAGCAGCTGGCTAAACTTTGCTCTGTACACACCAGGGAACAAGCTTTGCAAATGTTTCTTGGCTCCTATTGTGTGTATCCATGAGCTGGACCATTGCTGGTGGAATTGCTTCACGGCTGCGGCCATCGGACAGTGCTGCCCCATCCTCGGCTTCTGACATCTAAGGAAGGCTGCAAGTATCGCTTCGCGCTGCATGATATTCTGTTTTTCAGGGTTTTTAATGGCAGCAGACGATGAGTGCGAAGTGAGATCCTTCGCCGACTTGACACACACATGTATCTCATTTCAGGCCCCGATGGATTGCAGCGTCGACATCGCTAACAAACTCACCACTGTCATGTGCACGGTGATCCTTATGAAGCTGGACCTGCCCACACAGCAGCAGCCGACGCCTTGGTTATGGGCCTCAGGAGATGGATATATACCCTTCTGGTCGTTTTACAGAGGATGTTTCCACCAGCACGAAGCCTAGATGGCAAGGTACGACTGGAAGCCTGATGTCCCCTGCAGCAACGGCTTCTGGTCCAGCGCAGCATCCACATTTCTGCCTCCCCCACCATTGTCGAGCTCCCTACACAGTGACGGTCCGTCACTTTGGAGGGGGGGGGATGTTCTGGTGTAATGTCAAGCACCGGCACGTTCATCAAGACTGGAAGAGCAGAGAGGGCTGCGAGATGATGTCAGCCAATAGTACGCTGACGAACCCCTTTCTACGATGACACCGAGACAGGAGTGGTCTGTACACGAAGAGAATGTAAGCGCCACTCCGCCTGGCCGCAGGCCAAGTTGAAGACGAGCTGCCCTCTGAACGCTACAGCAGTGAGTTATGAACTGTATTGTTTTGCTTGTATTGGAATTGTATATACCGAAAGACACTGATTATTTGCATGTCACCTTTGTGAATACGTAAAGTTAAGTATTTTCATTTATCTTACTGTTATAAACATCAATTCAGGCAAATAATATTAATGATGTCTAGTGATCCGAGAAAGCAGTTTTCCTAGGCAGCCTATATTAGATGAGTGGGCAGTACACAATGGTACGTTTGTACAATTCTTGAGGAAGAATGGTTTCTTAAATGTGAAATTTAAAACTTTGGCTTCATTTTTGCTACCTACTACTGCCACACCATACTGGTCAATGAGTGACTCAATGGAATCCTTATATTCACTTTGCGATTTCTCACGTTCTCAGCAAGATCCATTGTTAAGGTATGCAACTTAATACCTTCTCTATCTGGTGAGAGCACTCTATCCTCTTCATATTATTGTTATTCTGTCCTGGACTTTGTACTGTTTCTGTTGTAAGTGAAATAGAGATGGATGGTTGGTAAGCCAATGGAAGCACTTTAGTTGATTACAAACGATAAGAAAGGATATTAAGATGATGACTGATCAAAGACTGTAAGAAACCTTTTTAAAAAAAAAAATAAAAATAAAAAAATAACGGCGCAAAGTAGGTGTAAAACTTGAGATTCTCCCAGCACACCAAATGTTAAAATAGCTTACAGGAACACAGCTGGGTAATGTCCTCAATAACGAACGATATTTCGTTAGGTGAACATCCAGTCATGGTTGTTCATCTACTGAAAAGCAACGTAAAGAAAATTAGCTGGCTACATTCCCATAACTTTTTGTACAATGTGGATGTATATTAACCATACCTATAATGTAGAGAAACTATAGAGGAGACCTTTATCCACCAGTGGTTGTCAAATAGTTGATTATGATTAGCTGTCTGATTAATAAGGAAAATAATTATTTTTTATGTCAATTGTCACAGGAGTATTACGAAGTTTAATGCCCCAGTGGTAACGAGGTCATTCAAGATGGAGTATAACAGAGGAAAACCAGCTGCATCCTTCTAAAACCAAGTGCTTTAAGTGATTTAGCAAAACTACACAAAATGTAAATGTGGACAGAGATTACAATCTTGCTTCTTCTAAATACCAGAGTAGTGCCTTAATCACTGCACCACAATGCTTTACAAACTGCCTCAGAATTGATAAGAACATAAACAAAACAACAAGTGTAATGTGTAGTACTCACCTTTTTGCAGCTGCCACAACAGTAACTTCAGGTTCAGGCCCAACGCCAACCAGCTGCCATGTCATTCACTGCAATAAGGGATCAGTGCCTCCTCTCCCAGCTGTGGTTGGCTTTTTTGTCCTTTAAGCTGCTGCTACTTGTTCAAGCAACTCCTCCTTTGGCCTTATGAAGCTGACTGAATCCCATTCCAGGTTACCACCAAGGAAAAACCTCTGTCAGTACTGAGAATTTAACCTGGGTCCTCCGAATGATAGACATACAAATGGATTCCACATTTTGGATGGCGTTCACTCCTGTGCTTAATATAGCTGAACAACTAATCTCTCCAGGTATTCACAATCCAGTTACATTAATGTGACAACTGCCTATGTTCGACGTCGACATTCAATAAACACACACAGATGGCAGGTGGCAGCATTAGCAGTACACATTATATAAAATGCATTGGGGGCTGCAGACAGCAGAGCAGTCATTGTCATAATGCAAAAACTGAGAGATTTATCTTATGTCCAAAAGAGCATACTCATCGGCTTTTGAGCCATGGATAGAAGTGTTTACAAAGTGGTTCAGTTTGTAAACCATCTGTGTGCCATGACGGTTAAAGTATACTGTCCAAAACCAGTCCCGAGGCAACTGTGGTGCATCAGAATCCATAGATGACAGGGTGAATGACAGCTGTGGAGCTGTAATGGGTGCAAATAGATGTGTAACTGGTGAAGAACTGAATGCTCAGATGATACAAGGGACTAACAACGGTGTATCAACAACAACCATTCGCAAACATTGCTACAAATGGAACTGAAGCTGACTGGTGTTCATCGCTGACAAAGGCTGGAATCTGCACACCAATACCACACTGGATGTCCACTGATCCAACCACCTTGAGCAGGCTGTTTGCATGATGGCTCCTCAACTGAGAAATTTAACGCAGCTCGCCACAGCACTAGAATTTGCATAACTCCCCATCCTTGTTGGTACCTTCCAGCACCTCTGTGACACTCTTCCTGGATGGTCCACACAGTAAAAGCTACTTATTCAGGCTTTAGACAGATGGTCACATTAATGTGACTGAACAGTGTAGAACATAATGGATAATGGGCCATGGATGTGCTTCTCTAACAAACAAAACAAAAAAAAACCACATACACATATCACTGTTTTCTGCGCTTCCTATATTTAGCACAAGGCAGCTGATTGAGGCAAGGACGGGAGGGGGAGGGGCAACAATTTCCTCTCTCATAGTGTGGGTCAAAACACCCTCAACCAGGACTGTTACAGGATAATCTGAGAAGCAGGTTTAATTTTTCTTCTCAACCACATTCAAATCTAGGAAATATGTTGCAAGCTATGTTACGCTACATGCAAGACTTGCTGTCTTCAATGATTCAGCCAGCCAACTACAGGAAACAACGATTGCCTCTAAACCCATGTGCCGTTTATGCCATGTTTTGCAATCAGGTTCACTCAATAGCCAACAGCAGAGCCTCTTCAACATTTTAGTTATAGTACTCCAGAAAACTTAATGAGTGCATACTGTCCGTCCTTCCCGACATCACTGCTATTTCCGTAAGGAGTACATTACTCATCTAATATTCTCTGTATTTGTCTGGAACTTTCGGAAATATAGGTCAGAATCCTGAAAGATAAGGTGCTCTTTGGTGGCTCGTATGTACTCTGGCAGCAGCACCTTGCATCTGTTGCTAAGGAATAAAGAAACAGCCATGTGGCCAGTACTAGAGGTCACCTTGGGATACGAGATTGACAGTCCTGCCACTGCCCATCATTTGCTGTTGAGGATGAGCTAGCCAAGTCATTTGTATTGAAAGCTGTAGTGACATCACAGACCTCAGCCAATGCCAGAGGTGCTACTACCTCCTCCCCAGCTGCATCAATGTCACTGGACCTTACAGTGGCAGTTTGAGGCCATGGTCAATAAAACTTTAAACTGTTTCTGAACCACGGACAATTACCCCGCATCCAGGTACAACAAGTACAGTTCCTATCCATTCTCTAAAGGCAAGCAACCTAACTGAAGGCAACAGTGAGTCTGCTGTAACAACAAAATCAAAGTACATGCCAATGGCACTGGTGGCAGTGTAGAATGTGCTACTAACTACAAAAAAGGAAACAAGAAAAGCCCTGGTGTCCTTTGTATGTAATAACACTAATTAATCTTCCTCAGAAGCAGAAATGCCAATCGTTGGGCAGGCCCTGACACTGAGCACTAGTGTACTGTGTGTGCAGGCAGATAATAAAATGCAAATATTGGCTTTCAGCTCTAACACAGTTTTCTAACTGCATGAATGCAGCCAAATTATGAAAACGGGATCTGGTGGCTTTTAAATGGTAACAACACAGCAGCTGTGGACCTGTACATACAAGACTATTGATCAGTTAAACTCTTCCTTGACATTAGAACTGCAAAGTCAGAGCAATCATTACTACTGAGTAAGGTTCCACAGCACACAATCAAACTAAGAGGACAACAGGAAGGGCTGTTTTTAGCTGTATCCAAATCTACATGGTGCCTCAATAAAAGTAAAAGGTTGTGTGATCACTATCAATCACAGCATTATTACAGTCACTTGCCTCTCTTCATTATTTCTTGCATACTTCTTTGCACCGAGCACCCCTTAGATTTTTTTTTTTGACAGCTTGTGCACTGAAATTCCGCGACTCAATGGCAGAACAAACAGTACCTACTGACGATTTATATTTCTCTCTGTTCAATAAAATTTTACCATCTCATCCTCAAACTGATTGCGAAATTTATTTCACTTTGCACATTATGGTTCAGTGTTACTACTTCTCAATGGTACATACATATTATGTCAAGTGTTAGTTTTTACGGAATAGATAATCACTGTGTTCCCTGATTAGGGAGCTGTAAAGGAGCAGAAATGAGAACACTTTAAAAACTGCGGAGAAAACAACTATGTTAGAAAGTTTTACTGGAAATAGCCAGTGAACAGAAAAATGTTCAAAATGGCATGGTGTTCATATTGATGGGTCTGAACTGGAAGGAAGGTATTATTGAGCTTCTCAAAACAGTTATGTTTCAGCAATTTTTGCTGTTCACATAATTGCTAGTTTTTGAAACCAACATATAAATACCTTACAATATTTCCACCCATTAAAATCTTATGGCATAATTATCTGGAGTACCCCATCACTTAAAAAGAAACTACTGACTGTATAGATGTGAAAAGAGGTAATAATATATGATGTTTGTGAAATCATCTTGTAGACACCTCTCCCATGAATTAAGCATTTCAACCACATCATCATTTCATAGCTAAATCCACAACCAACTGAATTACATACACTTACTGAGTAACATACAATACCCTCTTTCATTCCAATGACACACCCCAGTACTGCACTCAGAAAATAACAAGAGAACTGAGAGGAGCCATCCTAATCGCTGACTGCTCAACCATTACCAAGAAATCAAGAAGATAGTTTGAAACTGGGTTCAGTTCATCATGTGTACTGCCAGTTCCAGCTTTTTTTCAGCGAGACATGGATACACAGTGTAAAAATCTCTAAAAACTGAGAGTTGCTCAATGCAAAGGAGCATGCGAGAAATGATGAAAAGGGATGTATGACAGTAATAATATGAAGCAGCTATAGAACAAGCTGAATAATTTTTATATTTATAACAGTTGAAGACAATGACTATCCAGTCATTGTCTTCAACTGTCATAAATACAAAAATACAGGTAAAGTAATACACAGAAGAGTACTTTTGGTAAACTAAATAGGGTTTTCCAAACTAAATCTCTAATTTATCTGAAACAGAAAGCTACAGTCAGAGTGTATCGCTGGTTTTTATTTCAGCAGTGAGGCATGGAGTTCTGATCCAAAAACCTGAGAGTTATTCATTGAGCAACAGAGTACCATGTTGAGTAGTACTAGGAGAGAAAGAAAAACAAAATCAATCAGAAAATGGACTGGTGTGGAAGTTTCTGGATACGTAGTGCGATACATCCGCTGGTGGCAATTTTTGCCAACTCCGAGCACCAGCAGCTCTTGATGAAGGGGAAGTCAGACCTCATTCAGGGCCAGGACAGATGCAGGGGGAGGGGGGGGGGCAAATCTGCAAGCATGTGAGGGGTAGGCTGGTGGATGCCACTGGCTTACTTAAAGAATAGACACACCTTGCAAACAGAAAAGCATCAAGAGTGCACACGTAGAATGCTGGCTGGCAACAGCGGTTTAGAACTGCCTCAGAGTCATGCTGAGAAGTTGTGGAGCCCTGCAAGTATTGAGATCTAGCATAGACATAAAAATGCCAAGAATTCGCATAAAGGAGATGTGTGAAACTAAAGAACTGTCGAAGTAGTCAACCTGCTTAAAAAAAAGTTTGCTGAGCAGTAAGAATCTTGCTTATAAATCACTAATGCCAGCAAATTTTTAGACAAAGCAGAAGCATGAGACTGTCCATTCTTACAAAGAAGTGTTTTGTGGCTGCTTTCACAGCAATTAAGGAATGCGAAAAAGCATCCAAACAATGTGCGACAAATGCTAGGAACAGCCTCAACAATGAACATGTGAGAAAGACGCCAGTTCCCAGGTCACACACCAGCCCAACTAAGATAGAAAATTTCCACCCTGTTCTGGGAGGCATGGTTATGTAACGGCGATCAGTCATTGGCTGGCATTGCAAATTTTGTCTGCTAATGACAACACTGAGAGCATGAAAAATTCGAGGAGTCTGTTAGCTAAGAAGACTGATGAGAAGTGAATGGCAGTTGGCAAAATAGCGCTAAAGCAAGAGGGCATGGAGGTTATTCCATCCATCACCTACTTAGTCTGCTGACTTGAATCTGATCCTTACTCCCATCTGAATGTTCGTCACTTTGTGACACTTTCTTTTTCTGTTCTATGTTAAATGGACAAATCCTTACAGACATGTGCTTTGAAATGAAGCCCTCAATTGAGAATTACAATATCATTGCACAACATCTATCTTCAAACACCGTAACAAAGCTGTGTTGGCTACAAAACCCATGGTGACCTGCAAAGCTGTGGGACCTGAAGAGGGTAGCCGACTCACACTGCACAGTTCCAAAGCAATGCGCTGTACCAACCTGGTGCCTGCTACTCATCACAAATGACAATGAAGGTAAGGTGATTCATTCCCCCCCTCCTTCTGCTGAATAAATCAGTCATGTCCACACCTAGTCAAATCAGCCCTGAGATTTGTAATTTTTTGGTGTAAGAAGTACTGTAACAAAAGCAAACAATTAATGTTTTTATCCTCTAATTAATGTATTCCATGCATACATCAATCCCTTAATCTCATAACATTTTGCTGTTTGATTTCACTTTGTTAATGATATCTTTATTGGCTTCCAGGATGGGGCATTCTCATTAGTAATCTGCATGTCATTTCATGTCAGATATAAGAATTTTTAGTTCACTGCATTTTTCCATTCAGTGAGGGGACCTTTCATTGGTGATATGCATTATATGTGATATTACAGAGAACTTTGAAGGATTCACTACATTTTGGCACCCAGGGATGGGGGTGATCTCATTGGTAATTTGGATGCTATGTCAGATCACAGAACTTTCAGTTTACTTCAGTAGTCATGTGTACATCTACTAAAACAGTTATTTGATGGATACTAAGACACAGGAAAACAAAGTGGTGACAACCAATGAGATGGCTAGATGTCATTCAGTAGCAGCAGTAACCTTTATCCAGCAGTGATAGTCAAGTTGCTGCAATGATGTGGATTACCAAACAAACTGCTGATTGGCATTTTCCCCTTAGGAAGCGACTTACTGCTGAAAACACTGATCACATTTCTCTGCCCCTTCCAACCTAAAATAACTTCTCTCTGCTTTGTAACCTTTTTAATTTTAAAACAACTGTAAGATGACACTATTTGAGCTGGACAAGTATAAGAAATAACAAGTCTAGAAAGTGTCTCTAGATAAAACATAATCCATCTCCACCAGAAAATCATTAACATTGTGTTCAGTATGATGACAAACATTAATGGTGTATGAACATTGCGTTCTTTGTTAACGATGTATGAGCAGTAAAGCTAACAAAATCTGTTGAGTACTTATAAAATCTGATGGTTTTTACTTTACTCTCTTTTACCTATTGTAATATGTCTTCCATCTTGACTTTCATTTATATAGTCTTGTACCCATAAAATACTGACTTACACTAAATGAAAACTTTTAATTTGAATATAAAAAATATATTTCACCTTACTAAGTGGGCAAAGTATTAGGCTGAGGATTTACTACATTAATAAGCTTTAAATACGACTTGAGATGAAAATGGAAGTTTGGATATAGACATCACATTTCTCATTCAGGAAAGGCAACATATGTACTCGGCTTTTTCAAGTAAAAGGAAATGGCTGTAATTGTTATTTCATAGATTGTGCAATTAATAAAATTTAGTTTTGAGCTGATATGTCAGTCTACAAGTATTCTTTTCCTAACAACAGCTTACATATAAACTGTGCCAAATAAGACCATATAAAATACAATGGCCCTGGTTTATTCTCATAATATAGACAAAAACGTATTTTCAACACCTGTACACAGTCTTCAACAAGTACTTACAGAGGAATAACAAAAAGGACAGCAAAAGCTGTACAACATATCTCACACTAATTCCAAGAAAACATGAAATATTCATGATGTATCTCAAGACTCATTCGTATTTATCAGTACATTTCACACATAAAAATCGATGGATCTATGTCTTTTCACATATAAATATTTTATAGGGGAGAAAAAGTGTATATACACATTCACTTCAATAAAGCTCTGCAATATTAATTAGTAAAAGGTTGAATAACATTCTCAAGCTAAGCCACGTTTCCTCATTTCCTTCATGAGTTCATTTCCCATTTGGGCTGGGCTCTTTGTCACCACCACTCCAGCCTGAAAAAAAAAAAAAAGGTGTAGTTTATAACAAAACTGCTATGAAATCTATGTGTAACATAAATAAAGTCCCTAGGCTAAGTTTTCATCTTCATAATCCACACCAAGAAAAGATTAAAGAGAAATATGGACTCTCCTACCCATTTTAGACACGTGGGTTCACAGCTGTAAACAAAAGTTTTCTTTACAATTATCTCATTCCTATAGTTTCCCTTTTTGGAAATAAATCTTTGCTTCAGAAGGTCAGATACACTCGGGAATTAAAAACAGTTATTTACCTTTTAAGACAGACATATTGCTACAATGGAAAATCCAAGACGGAATGTAACAATATAATGAGAAGGATAGTTGCTACTCACCATATGGCAGAGATGCTAAGTTGCAGTGACTCAGCATCTCGTTATATGGAGATATGTACAATGATCTGACAAAAAGTAATCAAACTGAAGAAATAATGGTACCAAAATGGAAGATGATAAGAGAGAAGGCTAAAATACTGAATTCAGTATTCTGACAATGTTTCACTGCAGAAGATTGTGATAGTGCACCTCCTTTAAAACATCATACAAACACTGAAAAGGCAGATATTGAGTTAAATAATCATGGAATCAACTAACACTGCTCGACAGTGGAAAGGCATCTGGACCAGACGAAATACCTGCGAGATTCTACAGAGATTATGTGAAACAATTCGCTCTCCTTCTAGTAGTATTATATCATAGGTTGATGGAACAAAGAAAGGTATCAAGCAATTGAAAACAGCAAAGGTCATTCTTGTTTTCAAGAGGGATTGTCACAACTAATCCATGTAATTACAGGCCTTTATCACTGACATCAATCTGATGTAGAGTTATGGAGCACAGTCTGTGCTCCTGCATTGACATTTTGGAGAACAAAAATCCTCTCTATAGAAACCAACATTAATTCCGTAATCAGAGATCTTGCAACAAACAGCATTGTTCATCTTTGAAATCCAGAGCACCACAGACAGGCACCCAGGTTAGCACTGTGTTCCTTGACTTCTGGAAGCATTTAATACAGTTCTACATGTCATCGAGTATCGGACACGATTTATGATTAGATTCAGAACTTTTTACAAGACAGAACTCAATACATTATTCACAATGGGATGAAATCAACAGATGTAGCGGTAACTTCTAGAGTATACCAAGGCCATTACTGTTTACAATATATGAATGATTTTGTGAATAAAAGTTTTTTTGTAGGAGCACTGCAATATTACAAGACTGCAGTGAAATGTAGGGTGACCTGCACAGGATCAATAAAAGGTACAGTGAAGGCTGACTCCTGAATGTAAACGAACTAAACATTATGTGATAAATAGGCACAGTGATCCATTACTGTTTGATTCTGTTATTGGTAAAAAAATCACTAGAAACTGCAACAATTGGAAAATACCTAGAAGTTGAAATAACAGGAGGGGGAGGGACGTGTGTGTGTGTGTGTGTGTGTGTGTGTGTGTGTGTGTGTGTGTGTGTGTGAGAGAGAGAGAGAGAGAGAGAGAGAGAGAGAGAGAGAGAGAGATCCAATTATGGAGGGGGGGGGGGGCACATTTCATCATAGAACAGTTTAGTGGGTTAGTAGCATTAAAGAGGTACTCAACAAACTCCAGTGGCAGACAGCACAAGAGTTGGGCAACATATTACTTCTACCCAAATGTTTTGCAAAATGAACAGGACAAGAAAAAAAAGGGTCAGAGAAATTAGAGCTTATATGGAAGTTTACTAATAGTGGTTCGGTTCTTCCCATGCACCATTTGCAGTAAGTTGTAGACAGTTTTTTACACGGTGATTCAACTGCCACTACCACTGTGTTTTATGCGACCTGAAACGCCTTCAGAGAGAGAGAGAGAGAGAGAGAGAGAGAGAGAGAGAGAGAGAGAGAGGTATTGAATTATGTGCAGCACATTTCGTCATACAACAGTTTAGTGGGTGCGATAGCATTATAGAGATACTCAACAAACTCCAGTGGCAGAGATTTTCATATTCTATCACTTGCTACACGCAAACTAATAGTCCCGCAGAAAAAATGAACAGGAACTTTTTGTAGGAAATTTAATGTAGTTGGATATGTTTTAGTGGAGGCCACAGTTTTCGTGTTATTCAAGAAAAACGCATGTGATGGTCACTTTTCTACTTTTTCCTTGAATAATTCGAGAACTACTGCCTCTAGCAAAAACGTTTCATTTTTTCTGTAGGGTTAATAGTTTGCATATAGCGAGTGAGAGAAAATGAAAGTCTTGTGGGTTGCATAAAACCCTGTGGTAGGGGCAACTAAATCACACTGTATAATGGTGAGACAGAGATTCTGAAAACGGTATTTTAAACTGCAAAATATTTACAGGGACAGAAGTGGACTTGGCACATAATTTATTGGTTTCAAATTGCACATTAAAATTGAACAAATTTCAGAAAGGTAAAAAAATTAAGGAGATGGGACCTAGATAAGTTGAAAAAACCAAAAGTAGTTGAGAGTTTCAAAGGAAGCAAAAGGCAACGACTGACAAACATGGGTAAGGAAAGCAAAAGAAAACAAATGGGAAGCTATGAGAGATTAAATAGTGAAAGCAGCATAGGATAAAATAGCTAAAGATACAAGGTGTAGTGGTGGTGGTAGTGGTAGTATGACACATAAGATATTGAATCTAACTGAAAGGGGAAGAAAACACAACAATGCAGCAAGTTAAGCAAGCACAAGACAATAAAGTATCTAAAAAATAAGACAGACAGAAAGTGCAAAATGGCTACACAGGAACTGCTATATGAGGAATATAAGGCTGTAGAAGAATGCACAAGAGTGGGAAAGGTAGATGCAGTATACAGCAAAATTAAAGACACGTTTGGAGATAAGGGAAGCAGCTATAGTTGCATAAATACTAAAAGTTCAGATAGCAAGCCAGTACCAAGCAATGAATGAAATACTGAAAGGTGGAAGCAATATAGAGGAGGACTAGACAAGGGGTAAAAACTTGAAGTCAATATTGCAGAAGATGAAGATTAGATATGGGATATGCTATTGCGACAATAATTTGCTAGACCACTGAAAGATCTAAGCCGAAACAGCATTCCATCAGGAAACTTTAGATTCTTACAAAAGCTAGTCATAACAAAATTATTCTACCTGAGATATGAGACAGGCAAAATGCTTTCATACTTAAAGAAGAATATTATAATTCCGATATCAAAGAAAGCAGATGCTGTTATCTGTGAATATTATTGAACCATCAATTTCATAAGTCAAGTTTGGAAAATACTGACATGAATTATTTACAGAAGAATGAGAAAACTGCTAAAAGCTGAACTCTGGGAAGATCAGCTTGGGTTCCACAGAAATGTAGGAATAATACTGGCTCTAGGATTTGACTTTGAAGATAGACCGAAGAAACCTCAAACTTTCGGTTAGGTTTTTGACAGTGTTGACTGTAATACTTGCTTTGAAATTCTGAGATAAAATATAGATAGTGAAAGGTTATCTACAGCTTGTACAGAAACCAAACTGCAATTACAAGAGTTGAGGATGTGGGAGAGAAAAAATTGTTGAGAAAGGATGAGAAACAGTTGCAGCCTGTCTCCAAAGTTATTCAATTAGTAAAGGCAACCTAGGAGATGTTAAAGTTCAGAGAGAAAAATAAAACCTCTGAGGTTTTCCAATGACATTGCAATTCTGTCAGAGGCAGCAAAGGATTCAGAGAAGTAGCTGAATGCAATGGATACTGTCTCCAAAGGAGATAAGGTGAATATCAACAGGAATAAAACCAAGATAATGGAACACAGTCTAATTAAAGTAGGTGATACTGAGGGGATTGGATTAGGAAATTAGACAATTCTTACTTGGACTGCAAAACAACAAACCATGTCCAAAATAAAGAGAATGCAAACTGCAGACTGTCAATAGCAAAAAAAGCATTTCTGAAAAAGGAAGAACTTGTAAACATCTAATTTAAATTTTGTGTTAGGCAGCATTTTCATAATTTATTTATCTGTAATGTAAACTCATACAGAACTGAAATGTGGATGATAAGCAGTTCAGTCAAGAAGAGAACATAAGCTTTTGAAATGAGGTTCTACAGAAGAATGCTGAAGTTTGGATGGCGTTAACAAAATATATAGTCTGCCAACGTGTCAGCCCCTAAAGTTATAAGAAACTTTGAGTTGTAAATATTGGCTCAGCTAAGGGGCTCAGGTGAAGGTATTCGCTTAGACCAACTTTGGTATCCATGCGGTCATTAGCAAGCACATGATCAATGACAGGAGATTGGTGGTGCTTCCCAGGCAGAGAAGTGATTGTGTGAGCACTGGCTTGAGTATCAGCATGTGGAGGAAGTTGCCAGAACTAAAGATGGTGGCTGTTGCAATATGACAAATTGGGGTTATTAAGAAATACTTTATAATTAAACAAACAACTCCATCTAACCTTCCAACCACACCTAGCTGCCCTGCCCTACCCTCTCTCCACCTCATCCCTGCATGCTCCCTCTAGCAGCTCTTTACTGTCCACTCCTCACACCCCATGCCCCAGACTCCTTACTCCTGCCCGGTTGCCGCTCCCATCATGTGCAGCTCTCATAGTCTGGCTTCAGCTGCCAGAGACACTCACTCTCTCTCTCTCTCTCTCTCTCTCTCTCTCTCTCTCTCTCTCTCTGTGTGTGTGTGTGTGTGTGTGTGTGTGTGTGTGTGTGTGTGTGTGTGTGTGTGTGTGTGTTTGTGTTTTAAAGGTCTTGTTGGCCGAAAGCTCACTTTGTAATATTCTTTTTATTGTGTCTATCAGCACCTCTGCTGTATGGTGAGTAGCAACTATCCTTTTCAAAATACTGATTAAAATTAAACAATAATCCACAGTTTGAACAAGTAGTAAAACCGATCACATCAAAGTAATCATGGCACTGAGGTGCACATATTGAGAGACACATATTATGTATATCACAAGAATTACTGGAGATGGCTCACAGTAGTAAATAAATGCTTTTACAAAAATTGTTAAGAATTAATAATGGAGTGGAAGGAAGGGAATGGGGGGGGGGGGGGGAGGGGGGGAGGAAAAGGGGGAGGTGGCCTAGAACCAGGAAAGTGAAAGCTGCGGATAGTGGTTTATCATCCTGTGTAGACTACAAACCTGACCTGTTATGCTCAAGAGAATGTACTACAGAGACACAACTTTTAGCTGCAATGCACGTAATTCACACTCAATGTCTAGTCGGTAGTGGGATATTTTTACTTTCACTTATCACTTTTTTACCTTCAGCAGTATATGTTGCAGCAAAAAATGCCAAACTGCACTGCGGTTTTGAATCAATGCTGAACTGTAGGTCTCTCATAACTGGCTAGATAAATGAGTCTGAAGGTCAGAAGAAAGCGAGGACATACCATCTCTAACAGGACCACACCAAGTAAAGTGGTGTGGTGTGCAAATCAGCTTCCAGGTTGAGGACAGTGTAAATTAATAGTTTCATTAGTGAATACAGTTTTCTTCATGAGAATGTAACTGATTAGCTTCAGCTTGCTCTTCTGCTTCTTTCTTTCCATATTTAGAACTAGATAGTATGAAATACGTTTAATACAGTATAACCCCACTTTTACATTCCCGTAATTATCGTTTTCCCACCATTCACGACATTTTTGATCGGTCCCATCAAATTTTCAATGCCCACAATGTTAATCTGCACCTGATTTTGCGTCAACACATTTATAATTTTCCCCACAATTTATGCATTACGAAAAAATGTTTATGGAGAAAAAATAATGCAGGCATGATGTTGGCTGTCCAGTAATGTTTACAAATATTACGTGGTTAACCTACCTGACACCAGGACACTATTCAGAAGATTTAAACCAGTAAACACGTAAAAGTTGCAACAATTCGTGCTATATCTCCCATCACTGCCAAACTCTACTTGTCATCGTGGCTGATGGGGGCAACTAGGTTCATTCGAATGAAGATATCATGACCAATCACAACCATTTCCAAACTGTCTCTGTTGTGCAAAAACAGTTTTGTGATTGTTGTGATCATCATGACACCTTTTTCGAACCGTATTTAGCGTGTTTCAGCTTATGGCCACTTGGAGCATTAGGTGACACTGTCATTCACTTTGCGTTGCTCAATTCGAAAACAGCACCGGTTACGTATTTTAACATTGCTGAGCAAAATCTGTTTCGAGAATTTATTCCTGTTGTGAAGTGCAGTATTTACGTATTTTTTGTGATATTACACAAACAAACAATGTGATTGATAGTTAGCGTGTCTCAGTGTGGTTTTCTACATAACTTATGAGGCACAGTACCTGATGTCCTCAAAAAGACAACTACAGTGCAAGAGACACAGAATAACACATATTCAAACACCACACAAAATACTTATTTACATATTTCCACTTGAAAACGAGAAAGAATTCTCGAAATGCGTCCTGCTAAGCATGAAAAAATACGTAAATAGTGCAGTATTTCATTATTTAAATAATAAATCACTGCTGCAGGCTTTCGAAAACCTCATGACATATGAAATTGAGTCAAATGTTCCTACTACAAAGACAGTTATCAGTTTCAGTTACATCAGCAGTTTTTATTAGATAATAAAAGTGCAAGGGGGTATCCTGCATGTAACTTTTACAGTTTAAAAGGTTATTTCCCACATTTTACATTTTCCTGTGTTTTACATCATTTTTTGAAGTCCCTTGAAAAGTGTAAAATTGGGTTTTCTCTGTAGAAGGTCACATAACAAAACCTTAAAGACTAATAAAAACCAGTATGAGTCTGTACACAATAAAGCTATATAGACCTTTCTTTTGGATGTATTTTTGCGAAATTTTTTGGATATAATTCTATGTTATTTACATAACTTCTTGCATTTTTTTCACCACCATGGATCCTTGCTCCTTCCTTCTGTGTCAATACAGAAATGTTTCCTTATCCCTAGCCATATCTGTCCCACATATTGTTCCTGCGTTGTTGCTTGGCTCATGGAATCGCCCCAAATGGCCTTACCCTCAAATTACCCATATCTGGCTGCCATCCCTCCTTGCACAATGACCTCTACCTGTTCAGATTCTGCCAATCCTTAGCCCTCGCCAACACAGTACTGCAAAACCATATCAAGCAAGCCCAAACCTCCTTGCAGTACCTGCTCTCCATCTGCAGAATTCTCCTATTGTGCAATCCCAAATTCCTGGAACCCATAACACACACTGAAACTCTTACCCTGCAGAACTTGAGCAATATGCACAATGCCACCTCAAAAAGCTCTCCATCTTGCTCACATCCTACTCCCCTTGGAGTACCACTGTCCACTACCTCTACAACAAACTCAAAACATCCCCCACATCCCCTCACAACTGACAAACCCTGTCTCGCAGACCTCCTACACTTACCCCACCTTCCAAAACTCCCTCCCACCACCACACAGAATCCAGAATCTAAACAGACCCATAACATAGTCATGAAGGTTTCCTCCAGAAGCCTTAGCCCCACAGAAATATCAGTCCTTTACAAATGCCCCACCTTTTGCCCCACTCCCAAATTCAATCATGCTGGACTTGTTACAGATCTTCTCTCCTCCTCACAGTCCCTAAAGTGGAAACACTTTTTTGCCACCAATCCTACCAATCAGACTGAACCCTGCTAAGTAAATTCATTCCTCCATCCAACCATGATCCACCCCTTCTGCCCCCAAATCACCCCTGTTAACTTTACAGAATTTCTTAACCTCAAACTTTGCCTCACCATCATTCCCCAAATCCCTCAACATGCAAACTAATCTTACATCTGCAGAAACAAGCACAATCCACCATCTAAAAACTGACCCCAAACTTATAATCCTCCCAGTGGACAAAGGCTCCACAGCTGCTGTTTTGAATCGCAAGGATTACCTGGCAGAAGAACTCCGTGAGCTGTCAGATACTTCCACCTACAAACCATGCCACAGTGACCCCATGCCAGAAGGATCTCCAGTCACTACTCAAATCCTTATGCCCATCCCAGAACCTCTTCCTGGAGTCCATCTCTCTACTCACCCCTACCACACTCCACACTCCTACCTTCTACACGCTTCCTAAAGTCCATAAACCTAACAACCCAGGATGCCCCGTTATGGCCAGTTCCTGTGCCCCCACTGAGAGAATATCTGCTCTCGTAGACCAACACCTTCAATCTACTACTCGGAACCTACTCTCCTATATAAAAGGTACGAACCATTTCCTCCACTGACTCTCCCTTTAACACTGGGGCCCTACTCGTTACTATTGATGCCACTTCCCTTTACACTAACATTCTTAAAGCCCATGCCCTTACCGCTATTGAACATTACCTTTCCCAACACCTGACGGATTCCAAACCAACAACCTCTTTCCTAGTTACCACGGCCAACTATATCTGCACCCACAATTACTTCTCCTTTGAAGGCATTACCTACAAACAAATATGGGGTATGGCTGGCTACGGGCACCCATATGGCACCATTCTATGTCAACCTATTCATGGGCCATCTAGAGGGATCCTTCCTAAAAACCCAGAATCCTAAACCTCACCTGGTTCAGATTCATTGATGACATCTTTGCGATCTGGATTGACGGTGAGGTCACCTTATTCACATTCCTCCAGAACCTCAAAAACTTCTCCCCCCATTTGCTTCACCTGGTTCTACTCAGCCCAGGAAGCCCCCTTCCTAGATGTAGACATGCACCTCAAAGATGGTTACATCAGAACCTCCGTCCATATCAAAACTATTAACCACCAGTAATACCTCCACTTCGACAGCTGCCACTCATTCCATACCATGAAGTCCCTCCCACACAGCGTAGCCACCCGTGGCCATCGCATCTGCAGCAACGAGCAGTCCCTCTCAAAATATACTGAGGGTCTCATCAAAGCCTTCACAGACCATAATTATCCTCCCAACCTGGTATAAAAACAAATCCCCCATGTCTTATCTTTCCAGTACCCTACCACCTCCCAAAGTCCCATCACCTGGCCACAGAGGAGCATTCCCCTCATAATTCAGTACCATCCAGGACTGGAGCGGCTGAATTACATTCACCACCCGGGTTTCAACGACCTCTCATTGTGCCCTGAAATGAGAAATGTCCTGCCCACTATCCTTTCCACCCCTCCCACAGTGGTATTCTGTCATTCCACCGAACCTACACAGTCCCTGCTTCCAACCCCTTATCTCATGGCTCATACCACTGTAATACATCTAGATGCAAGATCTGTCCCGTAAATCCTTCCACCATTAACTACTCCAGTCTGGTTACAAACATCACCTATCCGATCAAAGAGAGGGCTACCTGTGAAACCAGTCACTTGATCTACTTGCTGAGCTGCAACCACTTAGCTGAACTATATGAGGGCATGGCAACCAACAAGCTTTCTGTCCGCATGAATGGCCACCGACAAACTGTGGCCAGGAAATAACACGCTGCCAAACATGACATCGTTCATTTCAAAGACTGCTTCACAGCTTGTGCCATATGGATCCTTCCTATCAACACCAGGTTTTCTGAATTGCACAGATGGGCACTCTCCCTGCAATACATCCTAGGTTCCCATACACCCCCCCCCCCCCCCCCCCCGCCTCAATCTTCGTTAGTCATTTTTCTCACCCATCCAGCCCCTTCTCTGTTCCCATTCCAGCACAACAGAGCTGTCATTCCATTATCATACCCAGTCTTTTTACTTCTCTCCTTTTCCGATACTTCTCCCTCCCTCCCCCCCTCTCCCCGCCCTTTGTCTAACCTATAGCACTTCATTGTCTGCCTCCCCTGCCATACTATCCCTCCCACCCCACCCCAACCTCCTCCTTACCCCCACCCAGTCGCCATTCCCATCATGCGCTGGTGCTGCTGCTCATAGTATGTGGTTTTGGTTACATGAGACTGCAGTCACGTGTGTGAGCTGCGTTTGTGTGTGAGTGTGTATCTATTTTTGACGAAGGCCTTACTGTCCCAAAGCTTTGTTTGTGACAGTCTTTTTGTTGTGCTAATCTGCTACTCAGCATCTTCACTAAATGGCGAGTAGCAACTTTCCTTTTCATAATATTGTTACATTCCATCCTGGATTTTCCATAGTTTGATATCTTTATACAGACTGTGACTAACCATGTTATATTACAACTCAGTTACTACTGTTTGAGATATTATACAATTATACATCCAGTTTGTTTTGAAATTAACGTCAACTTTCCACTGATTCCCTGTAAGGATGCAGAAAAAGTCTAAATCTTCATATCTTCTAAAAAGTACAAATCCTTCAAATAAGACATCAATTTAATTACTTATATTTGAAAGATACCATGATGAATATTTAATTCTACAACAAGCATTTAAAAAAGACTAAAATGAACCATCAATAGAAATAATTCACTCCAACACCATGGAAGTTAAACACATTACAAAATTAATTTTACCTTTTGAAGGGCATTAATTTTATCCTGAGCCCCCCCTTTCCCACCAGAAATAATAGCACCAGCATGGCCCATTCTTCGCCCTGGTGGGGCAGTTAGACCAGCAATGAAAGAGACAACAGGCTTTGCTTGATCTCCCTGAAACATAATTTTTAAATGTCATATATTTGGCGTTAGAAGAATAGGTGTGTGTGTGTGCGCGTGTGTGTGTGTGTGTGTGTGTGTGTGTGTTTTGGACAAGAAGAGTAAGTCTACTAATTTATATGATAAAAAGTTTAAGCACAATTCTCTCTCTATACAGGGCGAAGAAAAATTCGTACACTCAGCCTTCGCAGCACGATTTGTCACATACTGGCGAAACAAAAATGTCTGTCATGAAATTTCATTTTGCTCATATTTCGAGCAGTAAATGGATGTTAAAGATTGGCAACTGGCAACACTGTAATCACATGTACGGCAACCGCCACTGTCACCTTGTAGAGCAGTGCCAAGCAGTAGGGGCAGTGGATGGCGTTTTGGGTTAGTGTGCAGGAGGTGAAGGGTTCAGTTCTAGGTAGAGGCTTATTATTTGCTAAAATTAGTCTGTGTGATATGGTATCTAGCATCTTAATCATCATACAGCGATTACATTGCGTCTTCTACAAAGTGTTTGCAGTTATGCACTATGAACAAAGAAATGGAAGTACAATAGTTTTCACTGGCCAGCTTTTAAAGAAGCCTTTTGCACATCATGGATGCAAATTGTTTCGCACTACTGTATCTACTAGATTCCAAAGCACTACTTATTTGTAAAGAACATTGCTAGCACTACTGGTGACTTAAGGCTCTAACGAAATGCAATAGACATGAACATGGCAAGAATAATAGTTGGTATTAATTCTTAGGACCATTGGGTGAGGGTACACACAACAAACCAGTTTGGAATCTAGTAGATGCAGTGTTACGAAACAATTTGCATCCACAACATGCAAAAGATTTCTTTCAAAGCCAACCAATGAAAAGGATTGTATTTCCAATTCTGTGTTTGTAGTATGTAACTGTATATGTTTTGTAGAAGACCCACTGTAATCACTGCGTGACAATTAAGATGCCAGATACCATAGATTAGATTAGATTCAGTTTTCATTCCATAGACTCAAAAAATGAAATGATTCTTGTGCATGTGGAACATGTCAGAAAGTATAACATAAAAACATAAAACATATAATACTTACTAACCTGATCATTTGTCAGGAGATAGTCGAAATAGGTTAATACAATGCAGTAAACTGGAACAGCTAATATTTACAGAATTAACACACCATCTGAATGAAACACTGTTATGCATTATTAATAAATTTATCATACACAAAATACCTAATCTTGACTGTTGTGACCAAGTGTTGTCAAAACTGAATCTCTGTTAAGACATTCATCTACAGAGTAGAAGGAGTTGCCTATCAAAAAGTCTTTGCTTTATCTGAAACCAAGTTTTTAATGGTTGCTGGCAATTTATTGAAAGTGTGTGTTCCTGAATATTGGACCCCTTTATGGACCAAGGTAAGTGATTTTAGGTCTTTATGTAGATTGTTCTTATTCTTAGTATTGATACAAAATATTGAGCTGTTGGTTGGAAATAGAGATGTATTACTTGCAACAAAGTTCATTAAGGAATAAATATACTGAGAAGCAGTGGTAAGAATACAAAGTTCCTTGAACAGGTTTCTACAAGATGTTCTTGTATTTACAACACATGCTTTTGCACACTAAAAACTTTTGCTCGGTTTGATGAGTTGCCCCAGAATATGATCCCATATGACATAATAGAATGAAAGTAAGAAAAGTATGAAAGTTCTTTTTAATATTTATATCTCCTACATCTGACATCATTCTCATGGCAAATACAGACTTGTTTAGGCGCTTAAGCAATTCTGTGGTATACCCTTCTCCCAACTGAATTTATTATCAAGTTGTAATCCCAGAAATTTAACACTGTCAACCTCTTCGATCTGCATGTCTTCATATGTTATACACATGCTGGAAGGAAATCTCTTACAGGTTCTGAACTGCATATAGTGGGTCTTCTCAAAGTTTAATGACAGTGAATTAGCTTTCAACCACTTATGTCAGTGAAAATTTGATCAGCAGTTTTTTCTAAATCTGTACTTGACTTGCCACTTATTGCAATGTTTGTATTATCTGCAAACAAAACAAACTTAGCATCTGGCAATGTAACAGATGAGAGGTCATTAATCTACACAAGAAAAAGCAATGGACCCACAATGGAACCTTGAGGAACACCACATGTAATTAATTCCCCATCAGATGAAGACTGACTGCTTACTGTACATGTATTTCATAACAACACCCTTTGTTTCCTGTTAGATAGACAAGACTCAAACCATTTCGCAGCATTGCCGGTGACACCATAATATTCTAATTTACTTAAGAGAATGCTGTAGTTCACACAGTCAAAGGCTTTTGACAGCTCACAGAAAATGCCAGTGGCCCCTAATTCATTATCTAATGAATTAAGTACATTCTCGCTGTAAGTGTAAATAGCTTTCTCTATATTAGAACCCTTCACAAATCCAAACTGTGGCTTGGACAATATATTATTTGCAGTCAGATGCTTAAGGAGACACATTTTCAAATATTTTTGAGAAAGCTGGCAAATTTAAAATTGATTGATAGTATCTCTTTATCACCCTTCTTGTAATGAGGCTTAACTGCAGCATATTTTAGCCAGTCTGGAAATGTTCCCCTGATAAGGATTGATTACACAAATGACTTAAGATAGAACTCAACTCACATGAGCACTCTTTGATTAACTTTGTTGATATGTTATCATACCCACTGGAATACTTAGATTTTAAGGATTTTGTGATGGATGCTACTTCTTTGGTAGATGAGAGTGTCATTTCCATTTTACTGACACTATTTTTAAAGACTGGTCTCAGATACTCCATAACACTGTTCACTGAATCTGATAATCACAAGCTGTCAGTGAAGTAATTGTTCAAGAGATATACAACACTGCATGTACTCGTTGCCAAAGTCTCATTTATTTTTAGAGCTATCTGTTCCTCTTCCTTTATGGCCCCACATCTCTCTGTCTTCACAATATTCCACACAGTTTTTATTTTTTACCTGATGTAATTATCTTTTTCTCATAATAAAGCTGCTACGATTTCTGGATTACTTGCTTCATATTTTGCAGTAGTCTTTGTAATACATTACAATTCTAACATCAGAGCTGTTCCTAGATAGTACATACAGTCTCCTTTTTGTCCTACATCATACCTTTATTCCTTGTGTAATCCACAGTTTATTTTTTGACTTGTGTTTGATTTGAGTTACCTTTAGGGGAAAACAATTTTCAAAGGTGGAGACTTCCAGATTTTTTATGAAAAGGTTCAAATTTCCTGAAGGTGATCTGTATATACCTACTATTATAAAGGACTTTGAAATACTACTTCTGTTGCACAGGCTTCTAAGTGCTGCTCTGGGCAAAATTTATTAATATCAATAGTCTTGAAATCAAAACAGTTTCTAACAAATATGGTAACTCCTCCTTTCTCCATATTTTCTCTACAGAAATAAGAAGCTAACTCAAATCCTCTAACATTTAACATTTCTATACCAGTGGTCACATGATGTTCTGAGAGGCAGATTATATCAACTGGTTTGCAAGAATTACAACTGGATAAATCTAATTTTCCTGCCAACTTTTGAGTATCTTTAGTTTCAATCAGAGGCTGTCTGCATGAATTGTGTGCATTAAAATTTGCTTTCTGGCTGCCTGTTTTGTCAATGTGAATGTCATTTTCAGCCTGTCTCTGAACATATTTTGTTTCGGCCCTCCCTACCCTAAAAGAACTGCTGATCTGTCACTTGTAACTACTGGTAGTTTACCACTGTGACAGTGTCCCCCCCCCCCCCCCCTTTTTAAGTTATTTGCTATTAGCCCAGACAGTTCTCCCTTCCCTTTCCTGTTGATGTGAAGGCCATGCCTAGTATAGTCCCATCTGCTGATAGTCGACAGGAACCACACCGATATGACACCCCATATCTGATCCAAGCAGCCGTTCCACCTCTTAAACTAACTCTCCTAACAGAAGAGTTTAAATGAGGCCAGTCATAGCACCTCAGAACAGACACAAGCCCAATACCAGTATGTCTGATTGCTGAAGCTATCTTTACCAGTCTCTTTCGATTGAATAATTAGGGTTCCTATCTATGCCGTTGCCTGCCCCACCCACTATTACCACGGTGTTTTCCTTTGTGACGTCTTTACAAAGTGAACCTACATCCTCTATCACCTGACCCAGACTTCCACTAGCTTTAAAAAAGTTTGTGAGCTGGTAACCTGACCCTAGTTCATCCTGCAACAGTTGGGCAACACCTCTACCATGTGAATTACCTAACAACAAAACCTTCTTCTTCACAGCTTTTTCTGACTTCTTAGTTTTCAAACACTTTTTGAAAGTTTGTTGTGTCCTGTCTACTCCTACATATATTTTTGGCTCATCAGTTTCCAACTGTGACAACAGATCAAACCTGTTTTCCACATTCACAACCACACTGTCTGAGAACGTCCTATTCCTATTTCTTCTATAACCTGTTGTCAGTTCGCACCTCTCTTTTCCCTTCTCCCCCCCTTAACCTTTCCAGATCTTGTTTCGCTTTACCTAGTTCTGCCTGAAGGGCAACAATCTTCTCCTCCTGTTCCACTATCCTCCTATTTCTGCAGCAAATGCTACACAACCAATGATCCATGTTTATTTCACCAATTCCCACACCACTACAGTCATCCACATGAAAGAAACTGCAACAACCCTCACACCACATCCCGGAACTAACAATCCTGCGACAAGTCATACACTTCTCACTCATGGCAAACAAATTTTAGCTTTAGTCTCAATTAAAACAAGAATAACATTGTAGACTGCTCAATTAATAAATTAATTTTCTTAGAAAGTTTAGGACTAAAGTTCAGATACTATTTCAAAACTTCTGGAGAAACAAAAACAATGTAACCTGTATTGTTTATGTGATGAAGCAAAAAGTTAACAAAGAACTGAGAGCTGAGCCTACAGTATATAAAGTTTCCACTTATTTCGGTACTTTTCATTTCGACTACTTACTAGAGAATCAGATGGATAATGTATAAGAATACACTAGCAACACAAACTTTACTTTATTGAAATAATCACATAACTTACAGTATATCACAATGTAAACAAATCCTAGTCCAAAACTCACACCTATGTGATGTTTTCTTTTTTCAGAAAATATGCAAAAAAAAATGTGAATCCTTCAATTGATAGCTCACAACAGGTGTTAATTACTTAATTATGATGTAATATTGCCTTATTTAATTGTTATTATGCAATTAAACACTTATTTTTACGAGAGCTGTGAATGTGCATGACCCGCCAACCAAACACAGACTACTTTTAGCAAACAAAAACAAGTCAGCCACGACCCAGAATCGAACCTTCGACCTCCTGCGTGCTAACACGAAATGCTATCCACTGCCCCAACTGCACAGCATTGCTCTACATTTAGTATTGCTAGTGTGTAAGAAATTGCGCTGTGAAGTCCGAGTGTGCGAAATTTTCTTCACTCTGTATATATACATGCCCCCACTTATTTGCTGACAATAACATAGGAGGACATGTCTAAGAAAATGAATGAGTAGTGATAACTGCTGTATAATTGAGGCACTGAGTATTGGTTAGGCACATAAACAAGAATTTCAACATAGTAAGTCAGCTTATGAACTTGTGTTTTGTGCTATGTTATGATTATGAATGCAAGTTTGTAGACAATTTTGTATTCCTCAATGATTCCACTATAATGTGAATAGATATCTTTACTCATCCCATTACTTGTATTCTGCCCATGCTGCTACAGTACTGTGGGACTTAGTATTTTTTATTAATATCTTAAAGGATTTGGTGGACATTCCAACTTCTGTGATCTTACAATTTTGTTGAACCTTGCAGTAAATGTCGAGATGATTCACCTCTCAGGGCTAAGACTGATTCAGTCCACATCTCTCCACGTCCATTCTCCGACTTATTATGAACTTCTCTTGAGAAATGTTACAGACTAAAAAAAACATAAAATAAACACTCCAAATTCTTCCTGGTCACTTATTATTTGTTTTAGGGACACTATTTTTATACTTAAGAGCACATTTACTAAATACAGAGAAATTACACATAAAAAGCTTTAGAGGATTTAACTCCATTACTAAAAAAAGAACCTCCTCTAGATTTTTCCTCACACTGCAGTCTTCAGCAACATGTGTCAATGCATCTATTCCATGCTTTTTGTTACCTACCAAAATATCATTTTGTCACGGTTTCAGTATTCTTTCATGCCTCTGAATCCTTCCTGGGCTCAATAATTACCTGATAACATGTCTGGCTACCTCCATGTCATTCTCATTAAAAACATTGTTGTACCTCGAGAATTTCGACCCAAATTCTAGAGGCCCTTGGCTTTCCACTGTCTCGAACACCCGATATTTTACGTATGAACATGAGAAATGGGAGAGTGTCTTCCTCGTGCCGGTTTTCTGTTTGTGCACAGTGGACGCGTGTCAAGACAATACGGCAGTAATGACGGTCGATCGGCGTGGGCAAGTGGTTGCCTCGCTCGTCACAGAAGGAGCAAGCATGCCTCACTCCATGTCGGTGCTGCGTCAGTCATTATTGTAAACAGTTGAATTGTGTAAAAGAAAAGAAAAGACACTTTTACTTACACTTCCTTACTTACTGACTCGCTAGAATTGCAGATGGTGGACTTGAGAGAACTTTCAGAGATTTTGAAACTGTATTTATTGTAAAAGTAATTAATAGTTTCTGATGTGAGTCATGGGACTTACAAAATATGATTCATTTATGTGGTAACTGTTATGCAGTATTCTGCTTGTGGAAGTGAAATATAGGAGGATTGATTTAAAAGTGTCTTGAGTATATGAAAACAGTTTAAGAGTGGGAAAATTCCTCCAAACAGCATCTTATCTTTGGAGAAGAAGTGGGGGAGACCATCGCAGTCGGCTATCCTGAAAAGATCGGCAAAGCAACTTCGAGTAAGTCCAATGATGAAGGGGACATGTGGGTCTTGCACACCAGCACCACATTGCTTCCTCTAGTCGCAGGAAACCACCAGAACATAAATGTGTGGCTCAATGGATAAAAACTTGACTGCAAATCCAAAGATTTGGGCTTCAATCTGTAGTTGATGTTAAGAGATTGTTCTGTCACTACAGCTTCTTCCACCTCTAGCAGTGACCTGTTAATGTGAAAAATGATACATTTCACCAAAGTTCAGAGTCCATATTAAACTGTGGGTCCTCTTATAACTGACTGGGTCAGTCAGTTCAAATCGTGAGGAACATAAGGACATACCACCTCCAAAACGACCATGCATAGTAAAGTACTCTCGTTTTCAAAATTCCTTTGGGTGTGAGGCAGTTTTATTTTAGTCATAATTACATCATCCATCCCAAAACTCTTCCCTGACCCCGTGCTTTTACCCTCTCGTAATTATTCCCAAGTTCACTTCTTCTCTGCTTGCTGTGCAATCCTACGTTCTTGAATGGCTTTCCGGCTTTAGGTCTACATCTCACTGCCACTTAACAGACATTGGAATACCCTCATTTGAAAACTCTATTTAACCAATGAAACGAGCTCTAGATCACATTTACTCTTCTGATTATTTCTTTTACTGTATATCCAATCTGTGTTGTAATCTCCATTAGATATGAAAACTCATTACCATGTTTTACAGTTTAATTGTTAATTTATTTTTGATGTGATGATTTTATAATGATTCAGTTTAATTTTCAGGTTTACTTTCAAACTTGTTTTATTCAGTTCTTCCAGCAGTGGCATCAAATGGTTGCTGTTGCTGCTACCACCAACAATGACAATCACGATTATTATTATTATTACTAATTAATTAATGATAGGAGATCCATAATCATAGTTGTAGAGAGGAGAAAGCTGAGAAATGCTGTAAAAATAGTGTTACCTGCTTGGCAGAATGAAGTGATTCTGTTACATCACGTATCTAATCTTCTGGAATGTTTTCTTTTTTCGCAAGAACAACTTTGAACAAAATTTTACTGTTTCCTCTCTTTCCAACATTGTCCGCCGTATAAACATTATAAATGCAAACATCCATTGATCTTAAATCTTCTGTGATAGCTAATGCTTATTTCAGTCTTGATACTGAGTAAAGCAGTGACAGTGCCAGAGATATTAAGAAACTTCACTCTGTGATCAGATCAAGTGAGGAACTTAACTAGTTACAGACATTTTATTTTCTTAGAAAAGTAGAAAGAGGCACTTGCACTTTTATTTAAAATAAAAAATATGTTCAACATACATAGAAACAATATGTGAAAACAGCATTGTATGCTTTCACATTTGTGAATATCTTGTAAGCTTTGCAATAGATTTATGTTATCTTAATGTTTTGAAAAGATTATTCTTTTTTTGAGGCTAGGTCAATAAGTATCTGCAATTTTGAGCTAATCAGCTTTAGGTTGGGAGTGCAGCTTGGTGCACATGTCAACTACTACATGGCACTGTTCTCTTTGCTTGCGGCGCATTTCAGTGTTGTCACAAAAGTTTGCTTTGTGCTCTTGCAAAGTGTACTTGTCACACACCAGAGCATGGAAAGGAAACACCCATACTGTCAGCCAAATGGAAATCCAATGGTCAACTCCCTTTACGAAAGGTGATGACAAAAGGTTTTTGGAACACACAAAGGCCAGTTCTTGTACTTTACCTGGAAAAGGGGGTAAACCATAAACAATATTATGGTGATATTCTTTGCAATGAGTTGAAGCCTGCAATTTTAAACAAACAATGTGGTCTGTTGTCAAACAGTGGTCTTTGTTTAATGACATATATTGCCACTCTTCAGAATATGCATTTTGAGGGGTCGGAGCATCTTACATACAGTCCTGATGTTATTCCATCAGATTTCCATTTGCATGGTCAAAGATAGTCTAAGAGGCTATGAATTCACCTCTGATAAAGTGGTGAAAGAAGTGGTGAGCATGTGGTCTGCTGCTTGACCAAAAAATGAACTAAGGCACTGCAAAGCTTGTACAACAATGGACCAAGTGCAGTGAAATTAAGGGTGACACTGTTGAAAACTGATGTCGTTGCACATTTTATATTGATGATGTAATAAATTAGGAAAATAGTGAGCAAATATTTTTTGGTTTACCCTTGTTTTACTGTATGTATTAAAATTTGCTGTTATTGAACTTTATCTTCTGTATTACCAGCATTTTCATAAAGGAAAAGGAAAAACTTACCGAATTGTGCTCAAGTAAATATTCAGCTGCTTTTTCTTCTGCAACCCCACCAATTTCTCCAATTAGTATAATCCCCCTCGTTTCAGGGTCGTTAAGGAACACTTCAAGGCAGTCAATGAAATCTGTACCATTAAAAGGGTCTCCTCCTATACCAACACATAATGTCTGCCCAAGACCAACCTGCAGATAGCATAAACAGATTTACATTAACAAACACATTATTAGAACAAAAAAGTAAAAATAAGTGTAAAAAATTATATACATACCTGTGTTGTTTGATGAACAGCTTCATATGTAAGTGTGCCAGATCTGGACACAACACCAATACGGCCCTTTTGATGGATATGTCCTGGCATAATTCCAATCTTGCACTGGACAGAAAATTCAAAATCATGGTACACAATAACAAACAAATGAAACTACCGTGTTACTCAATACAACATAAAGACATAAATTAAAAATACTTAAGGCCGATTTCGAAAAAAACAATGGCTGGAGATCAATTTTGCCCCTACATCTGAAACTGAACCTGGTTCAACAAAGTCCCTTAGCATGAGACATGCTTGGCAACACTGCTATATCAACTACTGACATGATAATCACACTTTGACCACAGATATTAATCATACATAGTGTCTACACAGTGTTATTACCGAAGGTTTAATTTGACAAAGTTGGAACAAAATAAGAGGAAGAAACTTCTTTAGGAAAAAAAAACACTAATATAATTCTCACTGCTTAAAGCTCTTGACCTCCCCTCATGAACCATGGACCTTGCCATTGGTGGGGAGGCGAGGCTTGCGTGCCTCAGTGATACAGATAGCCGTATCGTAGGTGCAACCACAACGGAGGGGTATCTGTTGAGAGGCCAGACAAACGAATGGTTCCTGAAGAGGGGCAGCAGCCATTTCAGTAGTTGCAGGGGCAACAGTCTGGATGATTGACTGATCTGGCCTTGTAACACTAACCAAAACAGCATTGCTGTGCTGGTATTGCGAACAGCTGAAAGCACGGGGAAACTACACCCGTAATTTTTCCCGAGGGCATGCAGCTTTACTGTATGGTTAAATGATGATGGCGTCCCCTTGGGCAAAATATTCTGGAGGTAAAGTAGTCCTCCATTCGGATCTCCGAGCAGGAACTACTCAGGAGGACGTCGTTATCAGGAAGGAGAAGAAGGGGGGGGGGGGGGGGGTGTTCTAAGAGTCGGAGCGTGGAATGTCATATCCCTTAATCGGTCAGGTAGGTTGGAAAATTTAAAAAGGGAAGCGGATAGGTTAAAGTTGGATATAGTGGGAATTAGTGAAGTTTGGTGGCAGGAGAAACAAGACTTTTGGTCAGGTGAATACAGGGTTGTAAATACAAAATCAAATAGGGGCAATGCAGGAGTAGGTTTAATAATGAATAAAACAATAGGAATGTGGGTAAGCTACTACAAACGGCACAGCGAACACATTGTTGTGGCCAAGATAGACACGAAATCAAAGCCTATGACAGTAGCACAAGTCTATAAACCAACTAGCTCTGCAGATTACGAAGAAATTGAAGAAATATATGATAAGATAAAAAGAAATTATTCAGATAGTGAAGGGAGACGAAAATTTAATAGTCATGGGCGACTGGAATTCGATAGTAGGAAAAGTAAGAGAAGGAAACATAGTAGGTGAATATGGATTGGGGATAGGAAACAAAAGAGGAAGCCGCCTGGTGGAATTTTGCACACAGCACAACTTAATCATAACTAACACTTGGTTCAAGAATCATACAAGGTTGTATACATGGAAGAAGCCTGGAGATACTGACAGGTTTCAGATAGATTACATAATGGTAAGACAGAGATTTAGGAACCAGGTTTTAAATTGTAAGACATTTCCAGGGGCAGATGTGGATTCTGACCATCTATTGGTTATGAACAGTAGATTAAAACTGAAGAAACTGCAAAAAGGTGGGAATTTAAGGAGGTGGGACCTGGATAAACTGACTAAACCAGAGATTGTACAGAGTTTCAGGGAGAGCATAAGGGAACAATTGTCAAGAATGGGGGAAAGAAATACAGTAGAAGAAGAATGGGTAGCTTTGAGGGATGAAATAGTGAAGGCAGCAGAGGATCAAGTAGGTAAAAAGACAAGGGATAGTAGAAAACCTTGTGTGAGAGAAGAAATATTGAATTTAATTGACGCAAGGAGAAAATATAAAAATGCAGTAAATGAAGCAGGCAAAAAGGAATACAAACGTCTCAAAAATGAGATCAACAGGAAGTGCAAAATGGCTAAGCAGGGATGGCTAGAGGACAAATGTAAGGATGTAGAGGCTTATCTCACTAGGGGTAAGATAGATACTGCCTACAGGAAAATTAAGGAGACCTTTGGAGAAAAGAAAACCACTTGTATGAATATCAAGACCTCAGATAGAAAGCCAGTTCTAAGCAAAGAAGGGAAAGCAGAAAAGTGGGAGTATATAGAAGGTCTATACAAGGGTGATGTACTTGAGGGCAATGTTATAGAAATAGAAGAGGATGTAGATGAAGATGAAATGGGAGATATGATACTGCGTGAAGAGTTTGATAGAGCACTGAAAGACCTAAGTCGAAACAAGGCCCCGGGAGTAGACAACATTCCATCAGAACTACTGACAGTCTTGGGAGAGCCAGTCCTGACAAAACTCTACCATCTGGTGAGCAAAATGTATCAGACAGGCGAAATACCCTCAGACTTCAAGAAGAATATAATAATTCCAATCCAAAAGAAAGCAGGCGTTGACAGATGTGAAAATTACCGAACTATCAGTTTAATAAGTCACGGCTGCAAAATACTAATGCGAATTCTTTACAGACGAATGGAAAAACGGGTAGAAGCCGACCTCGGGGAAGCTTAGTTTGGATTCCGTAGAAATATGGGAACACGTGATGCAATACTGACCCTACGACTTATTTTTGAAGCTAGATTAAGAAAAGGCAAACCTACATTTCTAGCTTTTGTAGACTTAGAGAAAGCTTTTGACAATGTTGACTGGAATACTCTCTTTAAAATTCTGAAGGTGGCAGGTGTAAAACTACAGGGAGCGAAAGGCTATTTACAATTTGTACAGAAACTATATGGCAGTTATAAGAGTTGAGGGACATGAAAGGGAAGCAGTGGTTGGGAAGGGAGTGAGACAGGGTTGTAGCCTCTCCCCGATATTGTTCAATCTGTGTATTGAGCAAGCAGTAAAGGAAACAAAAGAAAAATTCGGAGTTGGAATTAAAATCCATGGAGAAGAAATAAAAACTTCGAGGTTCGCCGATGATGTTGTAATTCTGTCAGAGACAGCAAAGGACTTGGAAGAGCAGTTGAACGGAATTGACAGTGTCTTGAAAGGATATAAGATGAACATCAACAAAAGCAAAACGAGGATAATGGAATGTAGTCTAATTAAGTCGGGTGATGGTGAGGGAATTAGATTAGGAAATGAGACACTTAAAGTAGTAAAGGGGTTTTGCTATTTGGGGAGCAAAATAACTGATGATGGCCAAAGTAGAGAGGATATAAAACGTAGACTGGCAATGGCAAGGAAAGCGTTTCTGAAGAAGAGAAATTTGTTAACATCGAGTATAGATTTAAGTGTCAGGAAGTCGTTTCTGAAAGTATCTGTATGGAGTGTAGCCATGTATGGAAGTGAAACATGGACAATAAATAGTCTGGACAAAAAGAGAATAGAAGCTTTCGAAATGTGGTGCTACAGAAGAATGCTCAAGATTAGATGGGTAGATCACATAACTAATGAGGAGGTATTGAGTAGGATTGAGGAGGAGTTATTGGGACAGCTTGACTAGAAGAAGGGATCAGTTGGTAGGACATGTTCTGAGGCATCAAGGGATCACCAATTTAGTATTGGAGGGCAGCGTGGAGGGTAAAAATCGTAGAGGGAGACGAAGAGACGAATACACTAAGCAGATTCAGAAGGATGTAGGCTGCAGTACGTACTGGGAGATGAAGAAGCTTGCACAGGATAAAGTAGCATGGTTTTCACGCCATTGTTGTCCCTGCTAAACAAATTATCAATGCAAAGAGGGGCAGAGGTATGCCTTTGTAATGTCTGCTTAGATAAAGTTGTCATTAAACTGAAGGCTGGTTTGAAAATCACACTGATTTACTATAAATAGGCGTGATCCTTTCGTATATGGTATACGGACTCTGAATCAGAGCTTAACCTGGCATTCTGCACATTCCTAATGCCCGAGGTAAAACGATTGGGGGGGGGGGAGGAATAAAAAAAATGGGAAGGTAAACTCCAGCCCTTAAGCATCATAGTCCAGCACATAATTGCTGAGCCACCAAGACAGAATTTCATTTCATTAGTGGCCAGTAAAGATGACTGCTGAGTGACCTTTATCTTCTCATTATTTTGTCCATCAATGTGCATGCAGTTGTCTTAGCACATTAGCACTAAGCATTAGGTAGTTAAATTATCCCCCCACCCCCTCCCCGATGACTGACTTGCCTTCAATATAATACAAATTGTGTAGTTGCTGCTTTTCAATCCTATAGAGCTATTTTATAAGGTATATTTAACAATTGTTGCCTCTTGTCAAACTCCACATACTTACTGTTCAATACAACTAGTTCACATTTCATTTTTTTTTCCCTTCTGGCTTTTAAACTTCTTCACATTAACCACAATTTGTCTTCAAGAATTCTTATGGGAGCAATTATTATCTGCACTCATTATTTAAATAACCAATGAAATGCTACAAACTGATTTTTTTAAAAGCAGTGTATGTTAGTGACAACTCCTTTATTATTCAGTTATTTTCAACTTGTATTCGCAAAAATGAAATTTGTTCTTTTTCGATGTTACTAAGCTGTGAGATAACAACTACAACTAGACTTGATCTGCAAAAATTTGTTAGTAAAAGATGAACCTGGTTCGTGGTGAAATAACCCAAAATTCATGTTTATGCAACATAGATATCCAAGTTCATTTTTTTGGTAATCTAAGACCAACTGCATTATATAAATCAGCCCTTTAAAAAAACACTACAGGGCAACATGCAAACACATTTCATAAAATTACTTTGAGCTTTTTCTCTGTCATCAATTTAAAGCATACATCTAGTTATCTTTTCTTCAAAGCATTTCACAAACACTGAACGTTATTCACAGTTTTGGCAATGCTAGATGCTAAGCAGACAGCATCAACAGATAAGGGCAAGACTGTTCTATTCATCTTCAGTTTACTGTTTCACTTAACTGTAGTCAGCAGACAGAAACAGTAACACCTTAAAAATTCAGTTACATAATTTTGTTAAATGTGCAGGGGCCATAGAGCTTACATTTGAAAGTGTACTTGTCACCTGAGCTCAACACTACTTTGCTATGTTCTTAATTTTTATTCAATTAGACCTTTGTGTCAATAACACAAAATTATAGATTTGTCATCTCATAACCTACTCAGATCATATCAAAGGCAAGGATATAGAAATGTGACAATCATTACCTATTAGTAAAAGACGTTGTAGCATTTGCCTAAGTTTGGGACAAATCTCTATGATTTTATCATGTAAACAACCAATATCCTCTTGACATTAATAGTTTTCACATTTTTCAAATCATTTTACTGAATTTACAGTTACTACAGGTAAACTAAATAGAATTAAACCACTCAGGTTCACACACTATTCCATTTATTTCACTGGATTACAATCCCACAGAATACTGACGTGGCTCTTAAATTTTCTGAAAGTATTAGTACTGTGTCAGGGGCTCATTTTAAATTTGGGTTTGGAAACTGGCTGTTTTTAAAAGACAGCCTTCAATCCTTGTGGAAACCTTCTGAAATTTTATGTTACACATTGCAGCTCAAATATGAACAGTAAGTAAAGATACCCTAACAACAGAAAAATCATCCCTTGATCTTATGGACCAGCTCTTCCTTTCAAACAAGAAACTAGTAAACGAATACTATGTATGGCATGGATGACTAAATTTTGGACTAAAAGATGTTATTTTTCGATGGATGGGCTTGTACCGAAATACACTCATGAGGAATTAAACTTTACACAGCCAATGAGTTGGGGAGTGCTCTGGTTGTCATGACTGATGTAACAGTCCAGCATGTAATGTGATTGAGATGTTGTCAGATCTCACTACAACTTTGAGGTCATTCAAGCACTCAAGTTTCCTGTGCTACCTTGTCACAAATGTATAATTAGCACCTTCACTGATGAAAAACTGATGCTGCCAGTCAACAACCGTCAAGTACCGCAGATTGTAAGTGGGTAGATGGAAAGAGTACAGCAAATCAGTCACCAAATAAATGTAGTTAATGAGTAGTCATATCATCTGGTACTACCACTTCACTGTAGTGTAGAGTATCCATCACCCTGCATGTGTACACACTACATGCCAACATGACATCATTTGGGCAGGTAGTACAGGTACCTGCATCAGGAAGATGTTTACACAAAATCAAATGGAGCCGTTGATAACTCTGCCATTGTCTGTCACTGTTGAGAGACACTTACCAAACATGTGCACATGTTCACCTACAGTGTCATGCAGACTTTTAGCAAAACAATGCACCACCCCATCACACACTTACTATGTTTGAATGGTATTGTTAACACTCCACAGGCATGTGGAGGTTTTTCCCTTCTCAATCTCCAGATTATATCTCATCTATCCTACTAAGCATTTCTACGACATCATCAAGTGATAATGTGCATATCCTAGACCAAGCAAACTAAACTTCACAAGCTGTGGCACACACAATGGTCACAGATGGGATGGCTTCCCAATTCTTTTGGTGTCTTGCAAAGTCTGTTCTATAAACATGATACTATCGTCATCAGGACAAAAGAAAGTAGGTACTTCATCATACTTCATAGGTGTGTCAAATTCAACTTCTCATTGTTTGTGAATATATTACTGCACATGAAATCAAGAAATCAATGTATACGAAGTACACAAATTTCATTACATCACTGGTGGTGATTGCTGACACAGTTCTTAATCATAAATAGTGCTGGATTTAGCTTCTACAGATCATGAAAATGCACATGCCATGACAGCATACCACCACCATCAGCACTAAGAAACTGGTGACCCTGTTTCATTAATTGTGCCACCAAATCAGTGCAAACAAAATTGTGCATAAGAAGGTTGTTTCACTATGGTTTACTTCATTCTGAAGTCACAATAATAACTTTGGGTCGAGTCTCTTCTTTCCAGAACATTATTAGCTGTATTATTAAGTTCCTCCCATGAACTTTTGGGTCTTCAGAAGGGCTACAAGAAGCTACGATAGTGGTGAAGTGGCTGAGTGATGGAGACAAGTGTTATGCTTTTGTTTGTGATGTTTATGTACTGATATGAAACAATATGTCAGTGAATTAGGACCAATCCATTCTAGTAAATATGCTGATACATGTGTACTGATGCTATGATACAGCTGCATCCTGAGTCCAAATTGCTGATAGCTTCGTGATGGCAAGTATTATGTCTACTGAGTTGGAGGTGATGTCACTATTCAGCACAGTTAAGGATCATTCTTCATCAGTTATATTTAACTCCACTCTCCTCACCTTATGTAAACAGCTGAGTGCTCAGCAGACACCAGTGACCACTTCACTATTCCTATATATCTTTCATATGGAATAAATCCAGAAAAGAAATCAACCAAATGGGTGATCTGCATGGTAGACTGAATGCTGTAGTGCCAACTGATTAATGGAAAATAAAAACAGCTACCAGCAGGGTAGATCACTATACCAACATGACGCATGCATGGTAATATCTTCAGACCAACTCAAAATACTGTCTTTACCACTGTGGAGTAAGACACACAGTGTGATATGTTCTGCTGACAAAAATGACCTATTTTAGCACTCTCCCAAATGAGGTAGTTCCTTTTGTGAAGGCTAAAATCACTTACCATATTAACGTTAGTTTTTCACCCTGCCTCAAGAGTGTGTATTTTTTCCCAGGAGCTTGCGCCCATGCAGAAGTGGATCCTTTCAGAGGCAAGGGGAATAACTACTACTTCTTGGGCCAGCCAATTCACATGAAAATGTGTGTCAGATCGAACAAATAGGACGAAATGAAAGTACTTGCCCACTGCAAGGTATGATGCGATCAATGGTGAGGGATGAATGTGTGGTATATGGGAAAATGCATGTTGAATGGAACCTCAGTGATATCAGGCAAACTCCCCAAGTAATTAGCCTTACCCTGCCGTGGGGTTCTGATGGTGTCGACTTCGTATAACCCAAACCTTGTGGGACCAACTGGAGAACACAAACTAATTTAAAAACTGATGGACTTGATAATAACTCAAATATTCAAACATCAAATGCTGAACTGATGTGAGCTGTTTCTGCAACTGGATCGGTGGGTACACCAGCCCAAGACGTGGAAAATGTCAATGTAAAGTTGGACCACATCAAGATCAAATTTTTGTCTGGGGCACACAGGAGGACACTTTTAAGAGAACAAAGAGGAAAACAAGGCAAAGAATGGCTTTCTACAAACAAATGCAGGGAATTAAAAAGTCTTCAACCTAAGACCTTCAAAGAAGACGGTCTCAGAGTGAAAGGAGTAAAAAGCCCCTCCCACTCCCAAGAAGGGAATAAGAGAACGAGGGAGGAGTCTGTTATGCCTACTTCACAGGATAATTTGGGCCAGAAAAATCTGAAGCAGGAAACGGTGAAAGAGATGTATAGCACTGCAGTCTTGGTTTTTAGGATGTCCCTAATCTAACAAGGATAGCCACTTGTTAACATCACCTCACTTCAGGGGGAGCTAGTTCAGACGGCTTTCTTTGAACAGATTGGAGAAGGTTTATGTCAAGGCCTAAAACTCAGGGGGGTCTCTTTGGACCTGTGGTTTCCAATCTGGGGGGTAATTACCCCCAAGGGGTAAAAACAAGAAGGTTGTGGTTACAGCTTATAAAATGAATGTCTTCCTCAGAAATTCCACCCACTAGGCACATACTTTGCATCATGCATATACGACAATAAAAAAATCAGACAGGTATGTCACATACATGTTTAAATATTTCATGAAAATTCCTTCCCAAAATTGTAGGTAGTTCCCGCATTAGACCAGAAATTGCTTCATTATTCACTTTGCAACAATAAATGAACTAACTGACAACACAACACTAACTACGTAATGGCTACAACATATTATTAGAGGCATAAATGATGCATGAAGTTTTCAAATTTCAAGGAATCCAGCAGTCAAGTGTTTTACAAATGCTAAGTATAGTGCACACATTCTAGCTTGGTCAACTTTAAATAGGAATGCAGGGTGTGGGGGAAGCATGTGTCACTAGGGAGAGTAGTGCAGAGAGAGCATGTTTTGTAATAAATCTCTACCCTCAATGTAGGTGGAGCTGTAGGTAGCATTTGCAATGTAACAAGAACTGCTTCATCATTCTACATAAAAAAGATTACCATCAATTTTCAATATAAATTCTCTCATCAGCTCATTAGTTTGTGGTTAATTAAAACACCTACAAAACTAAATATCATTTATCTTTCATCATTGGAGAATTACAAACATTTGAAGAAAACTCATTTTCATTGTAAAGTTTAGCTAAACACTAATGCTGATGATGGTGGGGAGACGGGGGTACCAGCTATATCTGATTGCATTCATGGGTAATGGTCTCAGAAAGGTTGGGAACCACTGGTCTAGGCAAAAGTGCTGTAATCTTTGACTATGGGGGTTGGAAACAGCAGATTAGCTAAACAAGATGGTGCCCAACACAGCTCCATGGGAGGAGGCAGAGCAACTGGTCGAGATAGCAGCAGAATTTCTCAAGACCCTGAAGATATCAATATGGGTACTTATACTACTTAAGGATGTTCCTCCAAAGACCCTGTTCAACAAAGTACAGTGCAGAACCAGAAAGACCACGCAGAAAATTGGAGGACAAATAACTGCAAGGTGCATCTGACAGCCAAAACCTTGTGGAGGAAGTCAGTGAAAAATCCCTGAAGGCAATGTAACACCAGGATTAATACCGTATTTAGGGTTCTCACTATAACATTACAATAACATTGATAGCCAGTGGCAGACGACAGCAAAGAGGCTCTTTGAAATTATACAAAGATACTATTTCCACATGTTGCTTATTTTTACAGGAAATCAGTATGCTTACACAATGTATCCACGCGGCATATGTCTTTTAGAAGATTTTTTTTGTAGAATTAAAATACAATAGTTATATTTAAAATTATAAACAATGTAGCAACCAGTCGCAGAAACATAATTTATCTACCTTGATGCAAATCGATTTCGACTGATATCAGTCATCATCAGTGCTTGGAGACACTTTGTTGCTTATACATCACTTATTGAACACGATGTCTTGGCTGGTGGTAGTAAGCCTTATTTTTAATGTCTTGTATTAATGAAACATGGCACATGCCTGCCTAGGCAGAAACTTTTGAATATCAAGTTGTATGCAATTAAACGGGCAACCAGTAAGAGTCTGATTTCCAAGTTCACACAAGAGCATTTTCCTTCGATTAGTGTACCAAAGCTATTTTAAGTGACAATGGATCCCAATTTGCTAG